>NW_024753223.1:895000-1003518 GCF_018991925.1 Homarus americanus
ATATAATTGATTGGGTGGTGTGCGTTGCGTGTCTGCTGAACTCCTGATATCTGTATGTGCGTGATGGTAGTACAGTACTGAAGTGATGGTAGTACAGGACTGAAGTGATGGTAGTACAGTACTGAAGTGATGGTAGTACAGTACTGAAGTGATGGTAGTACAGTACTGAAGTGATGGTAGTACAATTACTACAGTGATGGTAATTGCAGTACTGAAGTGATGGTAGTACAATACTGAAGTGATGGTGAGGGCATTGCTGGAAGTGATGGTAATCTGATACTGAAGTGATGGTAGTACACAGGATTGATGATTAATCGTACAGGACTGAAGCTGATGGTAGTGCAGTGCTGGTGATGGTGAGTACAGTGATGGTAGTGCAGTGCTGAGTGATGGTAGTCTGATGCTGGAGTGATGGTGAAGTGCAGTGCTGAGGCGGTGGTAGTACAGGACTAGAGTGATGGTGAGGTACCAATGCTGGTGATGGTGAGTACAGTACTGAGTGATGGTAGTACAATGCCTACAGAGTGATGGTAGTGCAGTGCTGAGTGATGGTGGTACAGGATTGAGTGATGGTAGTACCCAGGATTGTGGAAACGATGGCAGGACTGATGATGGTACAGTACTGAGTATTCATTGGCACATTTTCAAGTGTTGGTACCAGTGCTGGTGATGGTGAAGTACAGTCTTCTGAGTGATGGTAGTACCCAGGCTGGTAGGTAGTACAGGATTAGTGATGGTGGTAGTACAAGTTTGGAAGTGATGGTAGTGCAATTGCTAGTGATGGTAGTGCAATGCTAGTGATGGTGATGCAGTACTGAAGTGATGGTGGTACAGTACTGGTGAGTTCATTAGTACAGTGCTAGTGATGGTAGTACAGTACTGAAGTAGTGGTACCGGGTTGAAGTGATGGTAGTACAGTACTGAAGTGATGGTAGTACAGTACTGAAGTGATGGTAGTACAGGATTGAAGTGATGGTAGTACAGTACTGAAGTGATGGTAGTACAGTACTGAAGTGATGGTAGTACAGGACTGAAGTGATGGTAGTACAGTACTGAAGTGATGGTAGTACAGTACTGAAGTGATGGTAGTACAGTACTGAAGTGATGGTAGTACAGGACTGAAGTGATGGTAGTACAGTACTGAAGTGATGGTAGTACAGTACTGAAGTGATGGTAGTACAGTACTGAAGTGATGGTAGTACAGGACTGAAGTGATGGTAGTACAGTGAGATGGGTTGTTATGGAGACTCGGAGACGTGAGGATTATATCGAGAGATAGTTAGGTGGTATGTCTTACTTACGAGGCCTTGCGTGTAGGACTTGGGTGTGGGTGGTGTGTGGGGGTAAGTGAAGGTGGTGTGTGTGGGGGTGGGGGAAGTGAGTGGTAGTGTAAAGGGAGGGACAGTGTGGGGGGAAGGAAGGTAGTGTGTGGGGTGGGGACAGTGTGGGGGGGAAGTGAAGGTAGGTGTGTGGGGGGTGAGACAGTGGGGGGGGGAAGGGAAGGTAGTGTGTGGGGGTGAGGGACAGTGGGGGGGGGACAGTGTGGGGGGGTGGGGGACAGTGTGGGGGGAAGTGAAGGTAGTGTGTGGGGGTGGGGGTGAGGACAGTGTGGGAGGTGTGCGCAGGCTAAGTGAAGGTTTGTTTGTTGTTGTTAGTATCACCTGCGCACCTCCTCCCCCTCCTCACTTGTTTCCTGGGTACCAAGTGTGAGGGCTTGAACCTCTCTGTTGCCACATACAGCACACAGACACGTGATACTTCCCTTACCTCTGTGTGTGTGTGTGTGTGTGTGACCCTTAGCTAGACGTCACCCTTAGCTAGATGTTACCCTTAGCTAGATGTTACCCTTAGCTAGATGTCACCCTTAGCTAGATGTTACCCTTAGGTAGGCGTTACCCTTAGTTAAACGTCACTCTTAGCTAGACGCCATCCTTAGCTAGACGCCATCCTTAGTTAGACGTCACTCATAGCTAGACGTCACTCTTAGCTAGACGTCACCCTAAGCTAGACGCCACGCTTAGCTAAACGTCACCCTTAGCTAGACGTCACCCTTAGTTAGACGTCACTCTTAGCTAGACGTCACCCTTAGCTAGACGCCATCCTTAGTTAGACGTCACTCTTAGCTAGACGTCATTCTTAGTTAGACGTCACACTAAGCTAGACACCACCTTAGCTAGACGTCACCCTTAGCTAGACGTCACCCTTAGCTAAACGTCACCCTTACCTAGACGCCACCCTTAGCTAGACGTCACCCTAAACTAGACGTCACCCTTATCTAGACGTCACCCTTAGCTAAGCGTCACCCTTAGCTAGACGCCACCCTAAGCTAGACGTCACCCTTAGCTAGACGTCACCCTTAGCTAGACGCCATCTTGCCAGACGCCACCCTAAGCCAGACGCCACCCTGCCAGACGTCACCCTTAGCCAGACGTCACCCTTAGCTGTGACGCCACCCATAGCTAAGCGTCACCCTTAGCTAGACGCCACCCAAAGCTAGACGCCACCCTTAGCTAGACGTCACCCTTAGCTAGACGTCACCCTCAGCTTGGTAAAATACACTAGTTGTCAATATTTACATTAGTGTGTTATCTCCGGGAACGGCGAGAGAATGCCTCTAGTTACTGCCGCGTCTCTGTGATACTCTTGGACATCGCTTAACAGTGGAGTTTAAATGTCTGGGGTGGGTTTGATGTCTCCAGGTGGGAGTAAGGTGGCGGGAGGAGGTCAGCCTCAGGTGGGGGGGTGGGGGAGGTGTGTTCATGTCTCCAAAGTGGGGGTGGGGAGGGAGGGGGTTCTCTCAGGTGAGGTAAGGTGGGAGGGGAGGGTAGGGTTCATCTCAAGGTAGAGTAAGGTGGGGAGGGAGATGGGTTCATGTCTCAGGTGGGGGGGGAGGGTGGGTTCATGTCTCAAGGAGGGGGAGGGAGGGGTTCATGTCTCGAGGAAGTAGGGTGGGAGGTAGGGTTTCATGTCTCAAGGTGAGGTAAGGTGGGAGGAGATGTAGCGTGTGGAACTTTCTGGATTTGAGTATTGCTGACTACAAGACGACATTAATGGAAGTGTTTGTTTAAGTGACGATGATGACTGACAGCTTAGAGGAAGGGAGAATGATATGATAAAGTGATAGTGTGTGTGTGTGTGTGTGTGTGTGTGTGTGTGTGTGTGTGTGTGTGTGTGTGTGTGTGTGTGTGTGTGTGTCGTCAGGTTGCTTCTCGACCTCAGACACCCTGCTACCACTGGCTCACCATGCGCCAGGGTCTCCCTCCTCCTTCCTCCCTCCCCTTCCCTTTTCCTTCCCTCCCTCCCTCCCTCCTCCCCCAACAACCTACTATAACCTAATGGTGGTTGTTTTTGAGTCTGTGATCTTCAATCGGTGTTAATAATAATGGGTTAATGACTGTGTGTGATACGTTTATATATATAATGCTAGAGAAGAGAGAGAGAATCACTGGCTAATGCACTTACACGTCGCTGGTGATTACCCAGGTCGGCCAGGAGTGAGGCTAGGATGAGGCAGGGGTTGAGGCTAGGACAGGGAGCGGGGTTGAGGGCTAGGACGGGGCGGGGTTGAGGCTAGGACAGGGCAGGTTGGGGGCAGGGGTTGAGGCTAGGGCAGGGGTTTGAGGGCTAGGACAGGGGTGGGGTTGAGGGCTAGGACGGGGCGGGGTTGAGGCGGGACGGGGTGGGGTTGAGGGGACGGGCGGGGAGGCAGGGCGACACGGTGGTGAAGGGAGGAAGGGAGACCGTGGAGAGGGGAAGCTCCGCTGGGGACGTTTGTCAGGCTCCTCCCTCCTCCTCCCTCCTCTCTCTAATACTATCGGTTGTAACCCAGGTGAAATCAATATTGTGGTTTAACACACACACACACACACACACACACACACACACACACACATTCATTTCTGCCTTTCCTTGGTGAGGTTGGAAAATTATTGCAGACAGGTGGTGAAGAGCGTTACAGACAGGTGGTGGATGGCTACAGGAGGTAGAGATGGGACGACGGATCCATTGTCGTCCTGGTAACCTCACTCCTGTCACGCGCCGCATCGTACACTTGTGAGTTAAGGGTGCCTTAGGCAGGGTCTTTAGGGTACGATAAAGGACCTGTAACTAGCTAACCAAACCAAGCACACCCCCCCACACCCTCAGGTAGTCTCTCTCACCTATGAAGGCAAGCACGAACTAAACATGATTTCCTGTTGGCTACTGTAATGTGTGTCTGCGTTTCTCTCTACACAGGTTGTAAGGGGTGCCCAATAAACTAGCTCCCGTGTTGCGTGGGGTTTTATTGTTAGGTGAGGGTTTTTTATAATTACTTTTAAGGAGAGTTTAGGGTTGGAGAAAATGATTAGTACGTGAGACAAGGTTGGGGAAAGGGCTCGAACGCAGCCCTAAAATCCCTCCCTAAACTCTCAGGTGATTTGCTATTTGTTATTTAGACATATGAACATAAGAATGGAGGAAACTGCAGCAGGCTTATTGGCCCATACTTGGTAGCCCCTATCGCTCATATATCCATCCAACCTATGTTTGAAGCTATCCAGCGTATTCGAGTTAATGATATTTGGTAACTTGTTCCACTCGTCCACTACTCTTATTTCCTAACCAATTTTTACCTATCTCGCGCCTAAGTCTAAATTTGTCTAATTGAAAACCATTGCTACGAGTTCGCTCGTGTTTGGATAGTTTGAGTACCTTTGTTATATCACCTTTGTTTAGCCCTGCCTTCCATTTATACACCTCCATCATATCACCCCTCACTCTACGTCTCTCGAGGGAGTGCAAATTAAGATGCTTTAACCTGTCTCTCTACTCAAGGTTCCTAATGCCCGGGATTAGTCTTGTCATTCTCCTCTGAATTCTTTCCAAGGATTCTATATCCATTCTGTAGTACGGTGACCAGAACTGAACCGCGTAATCCAAGTAAGGTCAACAAAGTAACGTAACTACAGAACAAACATACAATGGTTATATTTAGTACATACCTTCAGCCTTTCCACAGTGACACCTTCAGGAGTCACTGTGTTCTGTGGGTCAAAAGCAGGAGCAGGTCGTTCCTACCCCTCCACCACAGTCTATCTGAAGAGACAGATAGTTTCAGTGTCCATATAAGCCACAATATTTTTGGCTGACTCGGTAACTACGTTGTTTTAATTTTCACTGTATATATTACTCTCCGTGGTGCTGCTTTTAACTTCATTGCTTTGTTTCTTCATTAACTTCACAAGTAATCGGATATAACTCATAAGTATTTTTCTTCTTCACTTACGTAGCCCAAGTGGCATTATGCTTGTCTAGAAGGTGTGTGCGCGCCCCACTCTTTACTTTCATCTATTATGTATAAAGTCAGTGAAGGAAACATCTTGTTACGACAACATTAGGTTCACATTAAGTGTAGCCCAGACCTGAGTCGTATGTCTTCACGGATCACTGATTTTCTCCTGAATGGTGGTGACCTCTGGTGGTGGTCCCCCAGTTGTCCACCGTGGCCAGGGGCTCACGTTCCACTCCCTTTAACTGCATTTGTGTTCCCCTGGACTGAGAAGTGGGGTTTTCCACGTGTCTGTATACAAAGTCTTCCGATCATTAACTAAGGTTCTTTAGTTATCGTGTGTGTGCGTGCGTGCGTTCCTGATGATCTCTATCGATTTTAGTCACGATGAAAAGAATCTGGATGACCTTTGTGTGTCAGGGTCTTCTCAGTGTCTTGATGACCATTGTATAACGTACTGTAAGCCTCGCTAGGTCTGGGTGACCCGTGAGTAGTGTGACGGTCGTTCATCGTGACTCCAGTCAGTGGTACTTCCTCCCTGGCCAGGTGTATGTTACTTACAGCGTGGGAACAAATATCTCTCTCTCTCTCTCTCTCTCTCTCTCTCTCTCTCTCTCTCTCTCTCTCGTAGAAAGCCATCGTTACCATGGCTGGAAATATCTTGTAATGGCGCGGCAGTTGCCATACATCAAAGATTAAAGGCGAGGGTCACATCATTAGGACCCACCTGAAGGTAATAGTAGGGCGAGGCTCTCCACGCTAGAGGGAGGGTGGGAGGCACACACGGGAGGGGGGGCGAGGACGGTGGGAGGGAAGGAGAGGGCACGCAGGAGGTTGGAGGACATACAGGGTGAGAGAGATGGGAGGAGGACGCAGAGGAGCGTGGGGTGCAGAAAGAGTGTTAGAGTGAAAGGCGGTAGGGTGTTGGGAGGAGGAGAAGAGTTCTTGAGTCCAGGAAAAGACTTTAAAGAGGTCATTAAAAACGAGAGAGAGAGAGAGAGCAGTACACAGGGAGAGACTGTAAGAGAGAGAAAGAGGGCGTGTGTGTTTCGAGAGAAGAGTGGCGTAGGTACAGGCACCACCACCTGGGCGGGAGTGGTGGTAGGAGACGGGTGGTGGGCTTCACGTGACCTTGACCTTGACGACCGTAACCCACCACCCGTGGCCTGCGCGCGCACACACGCTCTCTCTCTCTCTCTCTCTCTCTCTCTCTCTCTCTCTCTCTCTCTCTCTCTCTCTCTCTCTCTCTCATAGACAATACTGCTGCCCGTGTTGTATCTCGTTCATCAGCATTGAGAGAAGCTGAGTGTGTGTGAGGTTGTCTGGGCTTCTACCTGAAGACTGTTCCAAGTGGCTCTTACCCTCCTTCGTGGTGTAGTGTAGGTGTTCACACACACACACAGTTCTGTTTATCTGCTCGATCCAGGTCGTGTAGCTCTTACTTGAACGAACTTGTAAGAGTGAGTCTTGAAATCGTAACCTACCCTAACCCAACCCAACCCAACCCAACCCAACCCAGCCCAGCCTAACCCAGCCCAACCTAACCCTGCTTTACCTAACCCAGCCCAACAAGGTTTATGATTTAAGGTGATGGCTTTGCCCATATTTAATTTCTATAATGCAATTTTATCTTGGTGGAGATTGTCTGGTGGAACAGTGTCAGTGTGTCCTTGGAAAAACCTCCTCGTGTTTTTGTCGTGATGTTTCTTCTGTCTTCGTCCTAATGAAGTCAAGAACGATGTCGTTCCTCACTCGCTGTCACTATCTCTCATCTTCACTAGCCCAAGTGTGAAAAATGACGAAGTGTGGTTGGTCCTATCCTCACCCTACACACTCAATATACAAAGGACTCTCAACATCCCAAAGTGACTCCAAGCTCATTACTGTACATACAAAGTTGATTCATGAGACAAAATCCAAATGACAAACTTGTGGTGCAAATCATAGGGCCGTGGGTAGCTGTTCGTGCAGTGATAAGGTTTTTATGGCGTTGAAGAAAATGATGACGTGAGTGTTTCCAAAGGTGACTACACTAGTCTAGAGTAATAGCGTTTTTATTTATGTTAACTGTTATTATTATTATTATTATTATTATTATTATTATTATTATTGTTAACATAGCGTACAGTGATGAAACGTGAAAGGTAAATATTATTGTGTGAAAGGGGTGGTGGTATGAAAAGACGTCAAGATTTCATTGGGAAAGTTAGAGCAGACGAGACGGGGTTGGAAAGCTGCGGTGTACAGTACCGCGTTGAGTAAAGTCAGTGTAAGGTACAGAATGAAGCAGTATGTGTGTGGGGCAGAGGTGTGCTGGGGACAAGAAGAAGAGTAGGAGGAGGAAGAATGTGTGTGTGTGTGTGTGGTGAGGGCGGGAGGAGGAGGAGGGGAGTGTGTGTGGTGAGAACAGGAAAAATTGAATTAAGTTTTGTCGTGGTTTGTCAATTGTGCTCCCCCATACCTATCCTGTGAGCGTTAGGACAGAATAGAAACTGAGCAGAGAATACAGTAGGACTTTGTCAGGCCCCAATGGTCATGATATCTTGGTACTGGATGTTAAGGAGTCGACTTATATATTAGGTACAAAATATGGATGCTACCTTATCATAATTATCATTTTCTCGTAATATCAACTATTTTAGAGATGAAGGGGTATGTCATCTCGCGCACAAGTTTATTTGGACCTGTCTAGGAAGTAGTGTTGGAGTGTGTGGCCATATGTCAGGCCACACACTTTACATTTTGTGTTGTTCACATCTGCATAAGGGGCATGCTGCCAGAGGTACTTATATCCTAACCTTAGTCTAGCAGTGGCGACATCCTGTGGTCCACTGATCATGTTACTTGCTCCTCCATACACAAGTTCTTGACATGAATCCATTTGTTATCAGCTCGTTCACTCTTTGTTGATGTACACGGTCTGGATGGGGAATTGCCCACTAAATGTTGTACTAGTGATTGTGGTTAAAGTTTATGTTGGCTTTGTTCAAGGGAGTACTCTGTATACCTATATAGTCAGTTGACATATTTTGTCCATGTATTTTATTTTGTCGGGAGTTCATTCGCTTATTCCTTGACTACAGCGTACTGGCGTTGTGGTGGTGTTGTGGTTGAAGAATGCCAGGATGTGAAGGCCGTTTAAAACGTACTTTATGATTTGTCGTTAAGGGAAGTGAACCGTCCAGTTTTAACAAGTGTATACAGTATTATTAGAACACAACCAGATATCTTTTATAATCCAAGTCAGGAAGAATTTAACATTATTCAATATTCTTGAATTTTGAATGAAACTTTGCGTATTTTATTGAAGGCTCTTGTATTTTACTGAAGTCCCTCGCAACAATCAGGTTAATTTGCTAGATACAATAGTTCAAAATTTCCCCCATAAGATAACTAAAGGCGAGTCCTGTGCCCCCAAGAAGCTCTCGGCTGCTGTCATAAAGGGAACGGCGCGATATTCGAGGAAATCAGTTGGTGTCGTTTTTAAAGGGATCGGTAACAACGCTTGGAGGGGTAAAATGCGGTAGTTTATTTATTTTGTTGAACCTCATGTCTAACTGTGTCATATTAGGAAGCCATTGTACGTATTGGTTGTATTGTGCGGTATGTTGTGTGTGTGTGTGTGTGTTGACAGTGATAAACCGAAAGGCATATCGTAAGACTTTTCCATTTCTTATGGTTGTTTCCCAGAGATTCCTGACGTCTGAAATTGTGGTGACAGGCCTGGTGGTGGTAGTTGTGGTGACAGGCCTGGTGGTGGTAGTTGTGGTAGCAGGCCTAGTGGTGGTAATGGTATTAGTTGTGGTGGCAAGCTGGTGCAGTGGTGGCAGGCTTGGTACTGTTGGTAGTTGTGGTGGCAGGCTGGTGCAGTGGTGGCAGACTGGTGCAGTGCTGGTAGTTGTGGTGGCAGACTGGTGCAGTGCTGGCAGGCTTGGTGGTGGGGTTGACATTGGCTCTCTGCCGCTGCTTCGCCACCTCCACCACCCTCGGCTTCTGTCAACTTGCCATTTACACCATGTCCTGCCATCTGCACCCTGAAACCCGATTGCCTCCCGCCTCTACTCCTATCAACCGTAGCCCCCCTCACCTCCTGCCATACTCTTCCTCCTATCACCACCACCACTACAACACCTTTCCCCACACACATTATCCCTCTCACCACCACTCCAATTAAACCTCACGCCAACCCTCTCGCCATCACCACCACATAGCACCTCCCACTACCACACTCCCAAAACAACGCTACCACTTTCACCCTGTCACCCACCACATCCTGCCATCGTCATGACCACTTGAGACCAAACTTAGTCCCACCACCGTGAACCCAGTGTGTTGCAGCCTGGGACAACCTACTTTGTTATGAATGACCGTGTGTGTGTGTGTAGGGGAGGGCAGGGGGGGAGGGAGGAGGGAGCAGAGGAGGAAAGCTCTGTGTGCGGTTTATGGTTCCCCTGTGAATCTTCCTCTTTTTACGACTCTCTCTCTCTCTCTCTCTCTCTCTCTCTCTCTCTCTCTCTGTTGTGGGGTCTTTGCTTGTAGCACATGACATGACTACTTATGACACATGCCACCACCACATACCCTGATTATGACACACCACTATGCCCCTGCTTATGACACATACCACTATGCCTGCTTGTGACACATACCACTATGCCCTGTATGACACATACCACTATGCCCTGCTTATGACACATACCACTATGCCCTGTATGACACATACCACTATGCCTGCTTATGACACATACCACTATGCCCTGCTTATGACATACCACTATGCCCCTGCTTATGACACACCACTATGCCCCTGCTTGTAACACATACCACTATGCCTGCTTATGACACATACCACTATGCCCCTGCTTATAACACATACCACTATGCCCCTGCTTATGACACATACCACTATGCCTGCTTATGACACATACCACTATGCCTGCTTATGACGCCACTATGCCTGCTTATGACACATGCCACTATGCCCTGCTTATGACATACCACTATGCCCCTGCTTATGACACACACACACACCACCACCACTATGCCTGCTTGTAACACATACCACTATGCCCCTGCTTATGACACATACCCCTATGCCCCTGCTTATGACACATTCCCACTATTCCCCTGTATGACCCCTTTTATACCCTATGCCCCTGTATGACACATTTCTTCCTGCTTATGACACATACCCCTATGCCCCTGCTTGCCAGGCACATACCCACTATGCCCTGTATGACATACACACACCACCACCATACTTGCCTGTATGACACACCACCACCACTATGCCCCCTGCTTATGACACACCACTATGCCCTTGCTTGTTGTACCTTCCACCCTATGCCTCTGCTTATGACACATACCCACTATGCCCCTACTTATGACACATACCACTATGCCCCTGCTTATGACACATACCCACTATGCCCTTGCTTATGACACATACCACTATGCCTCTGCTTATGACACATACCCACTATGCCCCTGCTTATGACACATACCACTATGCCCCTGCTTATGACACATACCCACTATGCCCCTGCTTATGACACATACCACTATGCCTCTGCTTATGACACATACCACTATGCCTCTGCTTATGACACATACCCACTATGCCTCTGCTTATGACACATACCCACTATGCCCCTACTTGGGACTCGTAGAGCCCAAACTACTGTACAGTCTACATGTAGCCTCCACAAGCCTGGATTATGAATCATCGCGGCTATGTCAGTCCTCACCCCACCGACGTCACTGTTAGACACAACTTGTTTACGTGTGAGCCATCAGCTAATAGTTCTCATTCAGTGTGTTGTTGTTGTTGTGTTGTGTTGTGTTGTGTTCGTTGAGAATGGAAAGTGTGTACTAATACTGTATGTACTTATACTGTTTGTACTTATACTGTATGTAATTATACTGTATGTACTTATACTGTATGTACTTATACTGTTTGTACTTATACTGTTTGTACTTATACTGTATGTACTTATACTGTTTGTACTTGTACTGTTTGTACTTATACTGTATGTACTGTACATATACTGTTTGTACTTATACTGTTTGTACTTATACTGTTTGTACTTATACTGTTTGTACTTGTACTGTTTGTAATTATACTGTATGTACTGTACATATACTGTTTGTACTTATACTGTATGTACTAATACTGTATGTACTTATACTGTTTGTACTTATACTGTTTGTACTTATACTGTATGTACTGTACATATACTGTTTGTACTTATACTGCTTGTACTTATACTGTTTGTACTTATACTGTTTGTACTTGTACTGTTTGTACTTATACTGTATGTACTGTACATATACTGTTTGTACTTATACTGTTTGTACTTATACTGTTTGTACTTGTACTGTTTGTACTTGTACTGTTTGTACTTATACTGTATGTACTGTACATATACTGTTTGTACTTATACTGTTTGTACTTGTACTGTATGTACTTATACTGTTTGTACTTGTACTGTATGTACTTATACTGTTTGTACTTGTACTGTTTGTAATTATACTGTTTGTACTTGTACTGTATGTACTTATACTGTTTGTACTTGTACTGTATGTACGTATACTGTTTGTACTTGTACTGTTTGTACTTATACTGTATGCACTTATACCGACTCATAAACTAATTGATGAAAACTAGCGTCCAATTTAAGAAGGTTATAAATAGAACTTAAAAGTAGCTGCTCTGGTGATGGTACGTACGTGTGTGTGTGTGTGTGTGTGTGTGTGTGTGTGTGTGTGTGTGTGTGTGTGTGTGTGTGTGTGTGTGTGCTTGCATGCGTGCAAATATGGTTGCAAATGTTTTTTAGTTCAAGTTAATGTTTATGCATACACCCATTTGTATATACACATACTGTATCAGGGGTAGATCCAGGAATATCAAGAGGGGTTCCAAGAAGCTGTGGGTGAGGGAACTTGGCGAGTAGAGCAAGTACTGTACTTGATATTAGAAGGTATTCTGAGGTCAATTGTAATTATTTTTTACTATCTAAAAATGCTCCATGGATCTGCCCCTGTATATGTATATGCACATAACTTCTGCTTTAATCATGCACATTACGACAGGTTAATTAAGATTGTTGCCGTATATTTTAAGTTATGTAAATTTTAAGTAATAAAACAACACTAATGTATAATTTTTATTTACAGCGATGTGGACGCAGAGTCTGGCCTCATCACGGCCAATTCTGGTAGTTCGTCAAACTCAAGTCTTTCACCTAGGTAAGTATTGTGTGGCCAAGTACTGTATACTACACTAAGATTAGCATTAAGAGAAACTTCAACACTAAACTGGGAAATACACATAGAGTGTATACTTATACTGTACTGTACTTGAGTCCAGATTATATACAGTACATATACGTCACACTAATCCCACTGTTGAGTTGGATTTTTACGAATACTAGCAGAGCAATAGTGTACTGTACTGTATATTGCTGTGGGTTCCAAGACTATTATGTAGGTGTTTATGAAATACTGTACAGATCTGTGCCAAGACTCTGACCATCATGTTGTGTGCTGCTGTGTGGAGTGGGGGTGCTGGATTTCACATGCTTGTTCTCTACCCAGATTTCATATGTTCAGTGTTTTTAACCTTCTTATTTTGAGTCAAATATTTAATATTTATTCCCGTAACAACTATTTAACTTTGACCCCCCCTCTCCTCCACCAACCGGGTTTGCTTTTAGAAAACAGATTCATACCCATAATTTTCTAAGATAATCCATATTAAGACCCAAAGCAGCTTCTGTATTGCAAGTTTTTTCTTCATAATTTAGCAGAGATAAATATGGATAAAGTTGTAGGGAAACTCACTTAGTCTGTAACCTTGCTTAGTCATTGACATTTATTAAGATTTAGCAAGTACAGTAGTACTTTATTGTTCAGGTAACTTCATTGAAAATATTTGCCTGCCTAGTAATACAATTACTTATTGTAAGAGTCCTGGCAATGTTATACGGCCTCAGAAAAAGATGTACAGTTACAGTAGAGTATACTGTGAAGCTTAGATCCTATATCAATAAGTCCTTCAAGGGACTACCAGTGTTAAGAGTTGAGGCTTTGCTGGCTCCTGTTTTTTCCCCTTTAGATTAATAATGTGCTGTACTGCACTGTACACAATAAAACCATATACTAATACCATTATTGCTTCAGATGGACTTAACTCATTCCTATTCTTTGTTATGTTGGCAAAATTTTACATTAGAAAACATATACCAATGAAAAATGAGATTAACATTGTTGTTCTTATTAGGCTGGCCTGTTAGCTGAATAATAGACAATTACAGCATCTGTAACTGACACTGGCATGGAGATGGATAATGGTAGAAGAAAAGTCACTTACAGTATAACTATTACATGCTTGTAAGTTTGTTCACTGTGAAGCTGTCGCACTTCGGTTTCACACAAAAGTAATGAATCAGACTTTGAATACTGTACTGTATAGTACAGTATAGGGCAGGGAGAGATGATTTGCTTTAACTTGCTGGGAAAATAATACTGTACACTCACTGCTGAGGTGCATAGAGTAAAGTAATAAGAAACCCCCCCCCCAATAATAATAATAATAAGTAAAGGAGTAAGTACCAATATACAGTAATTGTCAGCCATACAGTAGTACTCAAGAATAATTTAAAGTACTATACAGTACCTTGAAGAAAAGGTACTTTTATATAGCTGATTTATTCAAAAAAGATATTAGGGTTCTGGAAACTGTCTTGGTTACTGAATGAATTGTGGTTGTTGGAGTACGTTAGGTTGGTACAGTGCAGTTTATCGAGTTATTTTTTTTTTTTTTAGTACACATGTATTCAGTAAACAAAAGCAATTATACATTTACACAGGGTTGGTTGGAACAAGGGATCTGAAACTCTCGGAGGATAGCTCACTCATGCTAATTTTTTTATCCTCCCACGACAGTGGCGTCATCAAGCAGCCAAAAAGTAAAAAAATCACATTAAGCCTATTGGCTCCAGTGCTTGGCTTTGAGCCTAAAATTCATAAATCAATCAATCACTTATTACATCTTATATAATATTCTGCAAAAACACCAGATTTTTCAATAACAATATTTTATATACTGTATACTGTACTGGTAAACCTCGTGATACGATGGGGTTACGCTCCTGAAAACCCATTGCTAGGTGAATTATCGTAGATAAGAGCATTATAACATGGAATAAGTTCCCAGCCAGTCCCCAAACACACTGTATCACTGACAAAACAATTCCTAAAAAACTACTATCAGTACAAAACAATAAAACAGCACTCACTGCATCGTGAGGAATAAGTCTGGTCATCATCACATGTCCCCTTCAAGGCTAAGGGGTCTCTTGTAGGTGGAGTGGAGGCATCACTCTGACCCCTACACAGTCTCTGGGGAGTCCAGCATTGTAAAAAGTACCAGAATTTGTTACTTAAGTAAAAGTATTGCTACATTGGCAAATGTTATGCAAGTAGAAGTAAACGTATCCAAAGTACAATGTACTCAAGTAGAAGTGAATAAACGTATCTCATTCATAAATTACTCAAGTACTGAAAGTAAAAAGTAACAACTAAATTATTAATTGTCTCAAATATTAAAATAAATCTACAGTAAACAAAACAAAAATAGTGAACTTAAGGTAAAGAGGCATAGCTTTATACACATGTTTATTTGCAAATCTTTCCATTGAGGTTAATCAATAGCTGATTCTCGAAATTATGGCTCTACAATCAGGATATTTTAGGCCTAAATATAAGCCTATCATAGCCTATCAAAAGAGAATACGTTCAGCCGCTCTTCTCCCTGCAATCCATCGCATGGATGGTGAGCGGGCTGAGAGTGTATCCATCCAACACTATGATCAGTTTCTTCCTCATCCACACAAGTATCATCAGCGTGGATTTATGGTCCACAGATATAATGTTGTCTCTACTCACATTAGGTTATGATGCAGACCTATCTGTCAATATCTGAGGCGGGGATGATCCACACTTCTCTTCCTGTTAACTCTGTAACTGTCCCAACACTAACACCCTTCAACTCTACTGTATTGCCTTGACTGTCTCACTGTCAGGGACCTCCTACCACAGGGAGAGTCACTAACCACTATATGTCACCACCTACTTATTCACACTAGTTAAGATTTAATTCTTGTATGGTACCCACACTTTGGTGGGTGCTAACTCCCATTGTCCTTAAATAATATCAATATTGTCTCCATATCACAAGCCATAATGTGTTCTGTGAGACATGAGTACCAATGTATTAGTGTCTGACCACATGGTCCTGTGACTAAGCTTGTTGCCCCCTGGGGTGTATTAAATTAATTAAGAAAATAAAAAAGAAGCCCAACATCACTAAACAGAAGCTCACAAGCAGCAGATGCAGGTAGTGGGGTGCTAAGCTTGAGAGGTAAGTCACATAATGTTGGGAAAGACCTCACTAGCTCCATTCCATCCTCTGGCCATACCAAGTAGCTATCAAGCTTCTTCAGTTGAGGAGTTTGTGGATGAACGTTGCCTCCATAGTGACCGAGTGTAACTTCTCTTACATTCTTGGTCAGAATGTTATAGCACCAATAAATGTGTATAACAAACATCCCAATATACTACTCAGTAACCCCCTGGTCACAGCAGGGACAAAGGTCAGACTGTCTGACCTCTAAAATACAAATGTGTGACAATTGCTGGCTTCTGCGTCCCTAGACACGGCAGTCCGACTCGGGTCTTATAGGTGGGAGCACAACGTTTCTCAAATAAAGTACAGTACAAATGCTCAGCTGTGTTTCAAGAAACTCCCTGCCACATACATTCCCATATACAGTATATAGAGTATTGCTTACAGTAATTTTTATGCAATGTCAACAAAATCAGCCTCATTGCCCCTCTACTAATAAATATTGTTATTTAAAGGATCAAGCATGGTGCAGAAGTAGCCACTGTTAGCAGACAGTCCACCATAATCATACACTTCAGGTTTTGGTTGATGGCCAGTATCTCCTTAGATGCAAACTTTACAACACACAAAGTTCACCACTGCTGCCACAACTTAGCACAGATAAACACAATACTGTATCACATTGTTTTGTGAAGCGACATAAGAACTGTGCATGAAAATTTTAAAATAGAGAACGGAAACATTAATTTTTATAGTTATATTTTTATGAGGCATTGAACACATACACAGGGACGCTTGATTTATTGTTTTTTCAAGTGAAGATATCAGGGCCACTCACATATGGGACAATGATGCATCCCGACACATCTTTCCGAGACAACTGGACAAGGCAGTGAAATATGGGATAATTCCGTATATACGGCACACCTGGGAACCCCATACTGTATTGGAGCTTTGCTTGTTACAGAGCACACTAGCACCATTTAGTGTTTATGGACCCTTTTATCGATACAGTATTCATTTTTAATCTATCTCATCATTGAGCCAGGACTAATAAGACTCAGAATATTGTCACTAAGCTTTTTGTCTAAATTGTGGTAACTTTAGGCAAGTTTTACACTTTGTTAGGCTTAGTAATACAAGGTTAGGTGCATAAGGAACAAAACTAAGCTAGGTGATATAGGAGCTGACCAAGACCAAATGTGATTGAAACAATACTGTACAAGATTATAAGTATAAACACTTAGCAGAGCAAGGCTAGGTGTGGTAATAACAGTACTGTACAGTACAGAGTATAGGTAGTACTATTAGGTTCAGTGCTATAATTGTCGAACTAAGTTAGGAACATAAGAATGGAGGAAACTCCAGCAGGCCTATTGGCCTATATTAGGCAGTCCCCGTTTACACCCATCCCCTATCGTTGCAGTGATAGCAACAAAAGTAGCCTCAATGTGGTAGTTGCTGTTCTAGGTCAAGTGCAAAATTGGCACAGCAAGGCTATATGGGGCAATACCAGTACAGTACGAGGTTAGGTGTGATGCATAATAGCAGAACTAGGTTTAGTATTATGGTAATAATGGTGCAGCTGCAGCATTCTAATCAAGGTTAAAAGGTTGGGGGATGTTGTACCTCCTTATTTTCTGAATGTTAATGTTAATGTTGCCTTTAATACATTTTAATGTACCATACCATAATACTGGACCAAGATGAATGCAATGCTCAGTGCTGGATGTATAAATGCCATTGGAAAACTGTGCCATTGTGCTTGATTCTAATAGTTCCTCTGTCTTTTCAGCCTGGAGAGCCCAAGCACATCCTTAGAACATGTGCCTCGGACAGACGCCCCCTTACCTGCCCCAGTCCTCGAAAATGACTCTGACATTGAGGCTGAGGTAGATCTTCCAAACTGGCAAAAACTAGTCTCTGATGAGGAAATTAAGAAGCTCAAGCCTAAGGACCGCAAGAGGCAAGACACAATAAATGGTAAGTATTATTATCAACAATAATCATCTATTCTTTTCTTTTCTTTTACCATTCACTATTTTTGTTTCATCACTGGTGTTTTTTCTCTTAAAAATGAACAACCAATTTAGTACTTTGTTACCCTAACAAACCTTTAGATTATTACGTAATATCTGTTTAAATTGAAAAAACTGGGAAAGGCGAAGGCATTTACATTTTAGAGTTTTGTTTTGAATGTTGAGTACAATAATGTATTAACATTGTACAGTACACTATGAGTACTGTACAGAGTATATGAAATAAATCACCTTTCTTATTAATACAGTACAGGTAGTACTACTGTAATCAATGCTGTACAATCCACAAAGATTTAGTTTTAGTGAGTTTTAGGAAGTGTGATGTGTACTTTCATGTACAATATAGAGACACTGTACTGTTTATATACTGTACTGTACTGTTTATATACTGTACTGTACTGTAATGTTGTTTTATACCAAAATGTATGCTGTACATACTGTATAAGTACTGACATGGACATTGATGTACTGTACTGTACTTTTAAACTTTGAAAGTAAAGTTTAAATTAATAAAATATAGGAAAAACAATCTAATGAATGTAGTTACAGTATAAAAAAATCTCCTCAAATATCTGAGAAATGGTAGATCACACTGCGTAGTGTAGGCTTCAAACATATCACTTCTGACGCCCCAGCAGTCAAAAGGAGACGATAATTATGGAGTATGGACTATTTGAGTTCCACAGCCAATTGGTTTAAATTTTCCTTAGATTACAGTCAAAAGTAGCTTGCAAATAGATAACAAGTCCTTTTGAAATTATTCTTGTCAGTTTCAGAAAAGAAATATTGTTAATAATTGAAAAATAAGGCTTAGCAAATAATGGCCTTCTGAATTTGTGACTGGTAAGTCAAGTATTGTTATCCATACTGTATTTAAAATCTTTTATCTTAATAATATTGACATTTTCTTTAGTTATTTTGAATTACTGTACTGTATTATCACAGTACAGTACCCAAAATATTCCAGAGGTTGTATTCATTGTACAGTACTGTCTATCTGGCCATCCTTTTTTCTCTCGATAAATGGCTACCACACGGTAACCAAAGCTCTGTTGAGTTTATTGTATGCAGAGTTAATCATTAATTCCTACACAAGTGATGAACTATTATCAGTGTTAGCCATCATAACTACCATTATCTTGTATAAGTTTCTCAGTATGTTTGTATTAACAGTTACATACTGCCATTGCAACATAAAAATCTAACAAGGAAATAAAGAAAGTGTCACATTTGTTCACCTTGACAGAAACTAAACACTAGGATGTGGACCAAGACTGTATACTGTACCAGTACTGTGTTAAATATTTGAATGGTTAAAAACAAAGTGGTTAAACCCTCAGTGTGACCAAGTGTGACCATTGTCATATACCTACTTCACTGTTGATTGGTTAGAAAAAAGTGGCTGATTGGTTATACTGTAAACAGAGTGACAGAATCCAAACATAAAAGTTAACTACAGTACCTTCTACAGTACAGGTGTCCCCCTATTTACGATGGGGTTACGTTCCTGAAACCCATCACAGGTCAAAATATCGTAAATCAGGTTCATTATACCTACAGCACTCACCACAACATTAGAATAAGTCTGGTCATCATTATATGTTCCCTTCAAGGCTCAGTGGACTCTTGTAGGTGGAGTGGAGACGTCACTCTGACCCCCACAGCCTCTGGGGAGTCTCATGCTGCTTTACAATGTCAAACTTCACCTCCAGAGACATGGTTGTCTAGGATGTCTTGGCCTTCCCAGACATTTTGAAAGTTACACTGTTCACTTCACAGTCACAAAAACAGAGCAAAGGCACTTGTCATAATAACAGGGCGAATGATGATAACGTTATTGTGGCCGGCACTGCTCACATCACGTTCACAACTACAGAGGCAAAGCACTTTACTGTCACAAAATAAAACATAACAAAAATCACTACACAGTCATCAAAACAGAGTGCAGTACTACAATATGAACATTAGTAATGTCCTCTCACTGTAAAGTAAAGAAAAAATATGGATGATAAGTAACAACACCAATATTGACTGATATTCATTGAATCATTGAGCTATATGATCATGACCATGTGCGATCTCCATGGAACAAAGTTTGGTACTGTAGTGCGCCGGTTGGCTGTGTGACAGCATGTGGGTAGACTGCATCTGACAAGACAAGTGCAGGCAGGGAGAGATGCGAGCGTGTTGGCCGGACGATGACCATCGTTCATATGAATTGTTTACATCGTTAATAGGGGGTGGTCTTTATACAGCATCATCAGTGTAGCGCAGTATCATAGATAGTCATCGTAAATCGGGGGATACCTGTATACTGTAAATGAACAAAATGCTGTATACTAATATGTATAGTACTATACAGTACTGTATATACTGTACTCACCAGCTGATGCTGTTGTTTTGAGCTTGTGCTGAAGGCAGGCCAAATGGTGATATGATGATACAGGATGGCCTGCCTTTGTCCTGTACGTACCACCATCCCCTGTAACAGGTGTTGCTAACTGTCACTCTCCGCTCCCTCCATGAAGGAGGGATTGTATACACACACTGTATATGTTAGGCTCAAAGACTGAAAACGACCAGAACGTGTTGTGGATGTTTTCAAAAGAACCAGAAAATGAAATTTTGCATCTTGGGTTTTACCCAGTAGATACAACCTAACCTAACCTAATCAAACTCATCCAAACAAACCTAACCTAACCTAACTTGTAGCAAAATTCCCCTTTCTGGTTATTTTCCAAACAACCACAAGGCGTTGTGGTTAGCTTTCAGTCTTTGAGCCTAACATATACACTATACACAAGCCTACACTGTCCACTCTGTTATGTACAGTACTGTACATATGGTACTTTCACAATTAATGATTGTTATACATAACTGTAATCACTTTTTATGTCTTAACACTGCTTGAACATTATTCGTGGCTGATTATATGGTGGTACAGTAATGTACAGTAGTGCATCACAGAGATCTTACGCACAAACAGCAGTGAGCGAGCGAACAAGTTTATATAGTCCTGTATGTACAGTACAATGGCAGCAGACAAAGAACTAAAAGTGTCATGATGCAAGAGTTTGAGGAGATAGGCTGAGAGATACTTTAGCCATGCAGTCACATGATAGTAGTAGCCAATCGCAGTTCACAAGTACATTGAGCCAACCCATCCCTGCAACCCGCATCAGAAACATAATGCAATCAATCTCTTGGAAATTCCTTTTTCATGCCCGGAAGGGAGAGGTTTTATCAGAATTATTTGGAACTGCACAAGATACAATCCTTGGAATTTTAAGGAATGCTCAATTCTATTTGTTCTGTCTGTTGGAGAGTACAGTACTGGGGATCAAAGATTCCAGCTAATGGAGAGATTACTGTACAGTACATACTGTACGTTGTTAGTAGAAGGATCTCTAACAGAAAAAAAAATTAAAGAGCAGTTTGATGTTTGTGGCTGTGTGAGATCCCCAAATGGCTATTATATTATTAACTGTGGCACAATTACTTCTATTGTTTGAAAACAATCCTTTACTCTTTAATAATTTTTAGTACTACAGTATAAGAATGTGACTTTGTTTTCAGAATTGTTCCACACTGAACGGACACATGTACGGGTCTTAAAAGTCTTAAAACACCTGTTTCAAGTGCCCATGACAGAAGCAGGACTTTTACCTAGAGATCAGTTGGATATCCTTTTCCCCAATATGGACCAAATGTTGAAAATCCACACTGCCTTCAACCAGGCCATGAAGAAGAGGAGACTAGAAGAACCACTTGTATCAAGAGTAGGGGATCTTCTTATAAATATGGTAAGTACAGTTGTGTTCTCTTAAGTGATTTAGTAGGATATTCATAGATTTGCTTCATTTTGTTTGCATAATTGAGCAAGATTTTGTATTAAGTCTGTTCCCTGCCTTCAGAATGATATTTAAGGGTTTAACTTGTTTGAATTCACAGCATTAGATGAAATTCCTCCCCCTCTCCTCCCCCTCCCATTTGTATTAGTAATTTTAGTTGTTTATACCCCTACCAAAGGGAGAGTAGTGGTAGTTATATTTACCCATCACAATCCATCAGACCATTTGTCCTAACATCTAACTCTAGTGTACAGATGCATTTACAGTATTGCCTGGGTGTCTAGGAACATAGTTTAACTTTATCCAGATCATAACTCCTGTGTTAATATAGGTGTTCTAACAAGACTATGTGTCACCTTAAAGCAAGTACTGTACTGTACTTATTACTAAGTTCAAGTCTTTATGTCAACGGTCAAGATCACAGAATACGCTCCTTCACAACAAAATCTTTACTCAAAAAATACCCATATCAGAAAGAGTCGGAGAGGAAGTGTGTGTGTGTGTGAATGAGTGAGAAAGGTGAATGCACTGCAAGTTGGGGGGAGGGAGGAAGTGAGCTATGAGTGATGATGTTTCCATGACAATATCACCACCCAGCCTTGTGCTGTTGCTGCGCATAAAATTAAAATAGATATTTCGGTGAATTGAGCTTCAGTGTCAACATATTCATCGGGTAATAACAATGCTGAGAATGAATGTCACTTATCTGAAACAGTGGGAATTAGAGTAAGATGATTGTTACAAGGAAAACGAAGGAGTGACAGGCTCATTGGTCACATCCCCAGTGCTAGGAGAGGCAGACTCATCCACATAATTTTTTTCAATAGCCAACATCACTGCGAAGAGTGGCAGGCTGAGAAGTACAAGGTCCATCATCTTTCTTTGAGAAAAATGCAAACAATGGTGTCAGTTTTGCTCGCCTTTTCTTCTCCTTATACAGCTCCATGTAGTGGCTGAACATTCATGTATTTTTCAAAATAGTTTGAGGCTTCTATCTCGGCAAGGATCATTTTCAGTAAAAATCTGTTAGTTGACGTGGAGTAGGTGGAGCCAATATACTTTCCTCCTCTCCTGTTGCAGTTCTCTCTTGTTCCAGCATCATTAAATCTTTATTTGCAAGATCCTCTCCATGAGACTCTAGAAGCTCAGCGACATCATCCATTCTGACATTGCAATTGTGACAATGTCACTCTCCAGACATCTTGAGGCAAGGGTAAAGCACTTAAAAGTCGAGAAAAAGATGTGAAAATAAAGAGCGAACAATAGAGTGCACACCGCCAACTACGAGGCAAAGCATGTTGTTTTATAACAAGGCTTTTTTTTTTATAAAATGCTGTGGCAGCAAACTGTGAGAGTACAAGTATGAAATGCTTGCATGACACACAAGTGCATGTAAGAAATCAAAAACACAGCTCATGCATTTATGTATATTTTTATTTTCTTCTGAAATATATTTTAAAAAAATTAGCAGAATTTCCATTATAATGAATTTTGCTTTCTGTCATTACTTAACCATTTCTGGTACAAGAATCCCTCACTATACAAATGGGTTAGGTTCCTGACAAACCAATTGTTGGGTGACTTTTCGTACCTCGAATAACAGAACATATGGGAAAACTACCTAACTACAAGTACAGTAATGTAATTTACTACCTAACACATAAAACGCATTAATAAAATACTATCTAGATGAAAATATGCAGCTAAATGAAAGTTTAACACAACCATCATTTGCATAGACTGTGGCTGAATGACCTCAAGCTTCACCATAGCAACACAGCCCAGCTGGGACGCTGCCTCTGCCAACCCTTAGCAACAGGGCTCCGACACTCCACTCCCTCCTCCCGCTCTCGCACACAAAAAAATGTTTATTCCCTTTATGTTTTTACATTATCGTACTTATTTCTTTTAACTTTTGCAAAATTTTTATGTCGGATTGTGTGTGCATATACTGTACAGGTAACTGAGTAAAAAAAAAAAGTGATGAGTGTTTTGTATATATCTTCTGTACCTGAAATTACTAGTTGAAAAATAACCATAACATAGCTCACACCTCAGCCTAGTAAGAAGCAGGCTAGGGGGATGTGACCACCCCAGCTGACTCCTGGGGGGCACACGATTTGAATATTTACTTAGACCAAAATTCGCATTAACGGGGAAACTTTCGCTAAATGATAAAGAGGTGACAATTTAGGAAGATCATACAAGCGAATTTTAGTGCCTGGAATGTTCATACTGTATAGCAAGGGATAGCTGTATAGCAAATGTCTGTAAATTGGGCAATGATTGTACATACATACAGTATACAGTAGGTACAGTATATGGTAAATTAGCCAAACTCTGAAATTTTCTTAGGTGCAGCATCAGGTGAGTGTGCTTTACCAACTACAGTGCTGTATTGTATTCTCTCGATTTTAGTCACATTATTGACAAGGTAAGAATTAGAACTACCTGTACTTCGGTAATGCTCCTGGATATTCAGTGCATATATTGTAAAGTCTTTCAAGGAACCAACAAGGGCACAATCTGCAAAATTATGAGGCATCTCTGGTTCAGTGCAGTAGGAGATTTTCCACAAACCCTGGCATGCATCTCAGTGTTTTAATCCACTATTGTTGTTTCCCTTATTCCTTTATGAGATCAAAGTTGAGAAACGGGATGAAGATTAAGGATTGTGAAGTAAACATATTTGTACAGTAGAGTGGAGTCGGTCAGAAGCTCCCTAGGACGAAACACCCTTCAGTTAAAGTAGGATCAAATCCCCCCCATTTTTTATATTCATGTTTCTCAAGGTTAGGTTCTTTTCCTTGTGGGATTTTGTCCTACACTCATTAATAAAAACCACTGGATGAATCTACTGTACTTGTAAATGTGAACAAAGAGCAGAAGAATATAAAATAAAATAAATAGATAAGGTGGTGTCATTAAGTCAGCTGTACAAACAAAGGAAAATGGTTGACCTTTCTCCTACCAATATTTCTCCCATCCTTTTACACTAGAATTCTTCATGGAGGTTTGCTATATACAGTACTGTCTCTCCTATTGTCTTGCAGGTTTTTCCAATTTGTACAATCTGTCTTGTTTATTTTTCATACTCTGATCTTGGTGTCATTCTATATTAATTTACTACTACTGTACTGAATAAGTCGTCATTTTTTACATATGCTGAGGCAAACGTCCTCCATATCAATACCCTGCAACCCATTGTTTTGAATTAGCAACTGTTTTTCCAATGTGTAAGTGAAAGCTTGTAGAATTCTCCATCACTGTTTTCAAACATTACTCCTACCTCTTTGATGTGAGAAGGCATGAGAATGCAATTTTCATTTCTATGATTACCCGAAGATAAAGTTTCATGTGTCATCAAACTCTGACTGTTAAGTGGCTTTGGCTACAGGGAAATTATAAGTAAGAGAGAGAAAAATATCAAATATTTTACCTGTGCTAGAGCAGTGACTTAACACTCAGACAAAACTGGTTTGGTACAGTCATTGTCCAATTTTTAATTACAGTATTGATGACTAGTGTACAGTATTTACTTAAAGACCTAAGTTGCTGAAGTTCAATAATACTGTACAATACAATATCATCATCTACCACTTGAGAACTTTCTTATATAATACGATTTCACCCATTGTCTGTTTCTATTCTAATGGGGAGAGAAAACAAAAGTGATGGCTCAGATGTGCCTGTTTACAGCATTGTAGAACTATCAGTCAGATCAGTTTGAATATGTTGTAGTTTACTCCATATTTATAACACTGAAAATTTTGGCTGCATATACAGTATGTTCTAAAAAGTTTCTGTAAGATAGCATTTGCCTAAATATTTTTATTAAATACAATTACAGATTTTATTAAAGGTCTATTAGGAATTATAATAATGTTTAAAAAAAATTGAGAAAAGATGTTAAAAAAGGGTGAGCATTGTTGGGTGCGGTGTGGTCATGTGATTGGCAGTAAAGGTGCCGTCATGGGACATTAATGGCCTTCCCACCAGACCCGCTCCCATCCTGTTGTGATAGTGACCAGGAAGAGGTGGTGAAGACACACGCAACTGCCCTCATGATCACCACAAATTTATGTAATAACTTCTACTTAGTAGAATTTACAATGATTTTTAAAAACTTAAGCTGGAAATCATAGTTAAATATCCACTTACATTAATTAACCAAAGATTAGTATCTTTGATGAGAACAAACAAGTATGAGCTGTGGAAATATGAGAATGTGGCGTGATTGATGTGGTGGAGAGATAAAGTACCTTCCTGGTATCAGGCAATTAATTATAGCTCAGACTCAAAGGCTCACTCACTCACTAGCAGATTTCTTTGTTATTGACATAGTCTCCATGTTAAAATAACTGGTACTGTACTTTTTTATTGTGGCATTGTTCATATTGGAAATTTGAAATTACACCTGTACTTTTTTATTTATTCAGCATTTGCTGTTATACTTTTCATTACCAGTACAGTACAGTAGTATCTTTAGACATCTGTCACAGTATGAGACAACTAGAGAGAAAGAATCCAGCAGAAACTTTGATTTTTTTCGACATAGGAATGTGTTTATTAGTTAGACAATACTGTACATTAAAAAGTTTTGGCAACTTTGCAATTTTGAAGATGCAAAGTTTAACAAATACATCAGCTATGTAAAACTTTTCATCAAATTACAGTAAAGAAAGTTCAAGAAGACCAGGACTATTATGTGTTCAGGTGAAGTGCTTTAATGAAATCCAAGAGTGAAAGAAAAAAATTATTATTGGATGAGTGCTTAGGTGATACACAGTACTTATTTGTGAATAGAAGACATCTCCATTGGCAATTTAGAAGTTTCAGTTAGGAAAGAAACATTTTTAAAGAAGGAGCAAGAAGGGTGTGGCTCTATAATACATGGGAAGGCGTATACCGGTAAGGGCATTACTTCTCAACTATTCTCGGCAAATGATAACAGTGGAAGTTTAAGTTTGTCTTGGGTGAAGTGTATTACAAATATTTTGAAAATGTTTGAATGAATTTGTGAAGTCGTAGATATGTATGATTGGAGTTCTGCAAGATACATTATTATAATATACTGAACACAGGAACTTATTAGGAAAATAGAACTGGTGTAGAAATTTACATACTGACCTACCCCAGCTAGAAGTGGCCATACCAAAGGAAGAAGGCCAGTGGCCTGCATAGGATACCCCCATTGTTCTTGATAGTCTTGTCGAGGGTTATTTTGAAGCCCAGTACTGTTCTTGTTTGCACAGAGCTCTAGACTGTTTCATATGTCTACCAGCCTCTGCATGAAAAACCACTTACTCATCTTCATCCTGCATGACCTTACTGTATAGTGACACAGTGAAGCATACAATGAAATATGTTGCGAGAGAAGAAAACATAGAGCACCACAAGTGAACTGTGTTACCTGTGGAAAGTGAAGTAACTCTGGTAGAAGGGGAGATATTTAAGAATAAGAATTGGTAGGAAAAAATATAGAAATGATTAATACGTAGCAATACTGTATTTTAAAATATTTACTGAACATATGGGTAAAATAGCTTAAGTTTTAGGCACAAATTACAAACTGTAACTTTTACAGTACTGTACAGTACCTGTACAGTAATTCCCCGGGTTATTGAAGGGATCCATCCTTGAAAAGTTGACCATTGACTTCCATTATATAATTACAGATACGTTCCTGAAGAAACTTTTTCTGCCCCCCCTCCCCCCCAAAGTAATACAAGCACACTTATGAATGAATATAAAATTTTTAAACCCGTGCATTGATTATTTTTCTGTTGAAAATTTCGGAAATATATCCCATTTCCGTAAGGTTGAATTTATGGGCCTTATTCCAAATTTAGTGCTCATAATTTTCAAATTCTGTATGGGCAAATTCCAGCAGCCCGAGTTTCTGTAACATTGGGGATGCCTGTATAGGAGGGGTTCTTTGTTGTTGTTTTTACAATAGATTGTAAAATGTGGCATTTCATGTCTGAAACAACAACTGTTGGAGTTACATTATATTTCTGTAATTTAGAATATTAATTTCTTTTAATTTATATGAAGATTACAGTTCACATACCGAACAACAAAAGACAGTCTTTGCTCTCCATACTTAAAGAATTTTTGCAAGGAGACACTTACAGTAGCCAATTTGACCAAGAATAGCTGACAAAACCACAAAATGCTTATTTCTAGTAGTGTCCTTACACCAGCAGCATCTGGTGCTCCCAGGCAGTCATCCATCCAAGTACTAACCAGACCCAACATTGCTTAACTTCACTGGTAAAACTGTAACTACTCAAAATATTTATCAGACAAAATATTACTATCACTTTATTCATGTTGTATTACAGTATTAAGGAGATCTCCAGTGCAGTACAGTACTTCACACAAGTATTGTTTACAGACATAATTCAGCCCTAAGCCTGTATCTAACACTCTTTTTATGTTTCCACAGTTTGATGGTGAACAAGGAGATCATTTCCAACAACAAGCTGCAGAGTTTGTCAGAACACAGTTTTTAGCATTGGATAATCTTAAGCAGCGACAAAAAAGAGACCAGAGATTAAGCAATTTCCTTCAGGAGCAAGAAAATAACCCAGCGTGTCGGAGACTACAACTCAAAGACATGTTACCTGCAATTTTTCAGAGGTTATCAAAGGTCAGTGACACTATTATATTTAGTTAATATATATATATATATATATATATATATATATATATATATATATATATATATATATATATATATATATATATATATATATATATATATATATATATATATATATATATATATATATATATATATATATATATATATATATATATATATATATATATATATATATATATATATATATATATATATATACAAAAGAAATTTCACTTAATTCACACAATAGAACCCAGAGGGTCCCGCGCTAAGTGAAAACCGCGTTAAGTGAACAACAGAACATATGGGATTAATTCCAATAGAACCCAGCCCGACCCCCAAACTCCACTTTTTGACGAAAAATAACTATGTTGTAGTAAAAATTCTATCTTAACTTTATGGTGGCATGAAAAACAAGTAATATAGAAGAGGTTAGGTTAGGAAAGATAAAGGTTAACATAGGAAAAATAAAGAATAGGTTAAAAAACGAAAAGGTTTAAGGAACACTCACGGTAGTAGAAGAGATGGGTCGGCATACGGGGATGGAGGCTGGTTCCGAGGCAGAGGGCAGATTACTGCCCCTCAGGTGAATCACCATTACTAGGTGAATCACTATTACTAGGTGAATCAATATCACTGTCACTTACAGTTGTCATGGCTTCCCTGACAAATCCCTCAAAATCACCTTCACTATCACTGCCTTGGGCTGGCTGTGGTGGGTTGCGGGCGAAGAACTCGGTTATGCTTTGCTGACGGCTGGCTTTGATGTTTTCATGATACACCGTGATGTACGGCTCCATAGCCTGCACCAGTCGGTTATGGAAGACGTCATGGCGTTCATCGTCAGTGTCGCGGGAAACAATGGACTTAATTTTTTCTGTTAACTCTATGACACACTTAATATCACTATGACTTAAACTAGGTTCTTCGGAGAATGACGCACCTTCTTCCTCCTCTTCACTGGCGGGTTCTTCTTCCAACATCTCGTCGGCAGTCACTTCAGGATCTCTGATCACCTCCATGATGTCTTCGTTGGTGGTCTCGGAGAAGCCTTCAGCTGTAACAGTCTGCGCAGCTTCTCTGGCAAGGTCCACTGCTACTGCAACAGTCTGAACCTCACCAGTAACAGATTGACTCCTCCTCTCACCTGGTATGCCATGCAACACATGTCTCCATGCGTGACGAATCGTAGCAGTAGACAGCAGATCCCATGCCTCCACCAAGAAGTCTACAGCTTGTTTGACGTTAAACTTCTTCCAAAATTGTTTGACGAGAACTTCTTGAGTCGCCGCCTCTTGTTCCTTGTCCACGTCGCTTTTACTCTCGCTGTCGGTGTCACCCAGCTTACGCAACTCATCCTTGGTGTTGGTAGAGTCGTTCAGGAGCTTGAATTTCTTTGCCGAGTATGCAGCTTTAACGTTGCAGATTAACTCCTGGTCCATAGGCTGGATTAATGACGTGGTGTTGGGAGGAAGGAAGACCACTTTTACGTTGGGGTGACGATCCATTAGTAGGGGCGAGTGTCCAGGTGCGTTGTCAAGGAGCAACAAAATGTTGAATGGAACATTCTGTTGCTCGCAGAATTTCTGCACGTCAGGAACAAAAAAGTTGTCAAACCAGAAGAGGGACAGAGAAGAGGACATCCACGCCTTACGTGCAGTTAGCCAGTGGACATTAAGCTTGTTCATGTCCATATTCTTGTAGGCGTGCGGCTTGCGGGCTTTGTGAATCACCGATAACTTTGGTTTACAGGTACCGGAGGCATTGGTGGTAAACAGGACGGTGATGCGTTCCTTCTGCATCTTCCGGCCCCTTACCTTGCTCGCAGACTGGACAACGAAGGTCTTGGAAGGTAACTTTTTCCAGAAAAGACCAGATTCGTCGATGTTAAACACCTGGTCGTCAGTGTACTGTCCTTCCTCCATAATCTCACGTAAAAACGGAGGAAAATCTCTAGCCGCCGCACGGTCAGCACTCGCTTCCTCACCAACAATGCTGATGTTGGTGACCTTGTTCCTCCTCTTAAACCTATGCATTGAAGGGTTTGGGCTCTGCAATTCCCAGTTTACGTGTCACTGCTGCGTATAGCTCACGTGCGCACTCCTGCACTGAGCGCGTGTCCACCGCCATGTTGCGTCGCGCCTGACGCACCAAATAACTCACCAGCAAAGTTTCCACTTTTGCCAGCACCCTGTTCTGGCAATACCTGATAGATGAAGCACCTGCAGACTTTGTGATCTTCATGTGCTCCTTTATCTTGGCTGCATCCTTCTTTATTGTACGAATCGTAGATTCGTTGACGCCATGCTGGCGCGCGAGATCAACTTGGCGTCTTCCTTTCTCCAAATCTTGAACAATTTGGTACTTCAGCTCGTAGCTTAATGAACGTCGTGTCTTCTTTGGTTTAGTGCCGCTGGGTCCAGGTAAGGAAAGGTTTCTCTCTTGGGGTGGTGGTCCGGCGGAAGCCATTTTACGGAACAATGGATGCGCGTTAACCCGGCGTGGCCTTGAGGGATGAAACTGCCGCGGCTAGGTCAAGCGTCGTCTCTCCTCCCTCCCTCCCTCCCCGGGGTAGTCACGTCATAATACTTTAAGCCAATTACAGCTAGCAGCAGAGGGGGGTAGGGCTGCATGGCCAATCACATTCCGAGACGTCATATGACGTCAGTGATAACGCAACAAAGACACACACTGCGCAACCTTACCGCGCCGCTTGCCCAAGCGGAGGGAGGAGGAGGGAGAGGCAGGCAGGCAGGCGGGAGGGCGGGCGGGCGGGTGGCGCGTGGTCAAAATCTAAAAATAGCATCCGAGCCGGACACTCACCGCGTTGCTGTGGAAAAATCCGCGTTAAGTGAAAGTTCAGCTTTGGCAAGGCATCACAGATATGCAAACGCTATGAAAAGCCACGCAGCGGGTAATATATATATATATATATATATATATATATATATATATATATATATATATATATATATATATATATATATATATATATATATATATATACTGTGTGTGTAATACATATGCACTTTTGAATCAGGTATTTATGATATTTCAGAAAAACTAAGAACATACAGATAATTGCAGTAACAGTTAGTTAGTGAATTAATCCTTCCCCAAATTTTTTAGAGAAAATTAGCAGCAGTTGATGTTACCATGTAATGAAATATTCTAAGATTTCACAAACTCTGAATTCAGTATTTGAGTTCTAATAAATTTGCTACTTACTGGAAGCAGTGTGATAAACCTTGGTTCTGTAATGATCATTGTGGTACTCTAAGGCAGGGGCTCCCAACCAGTACTGGGCTGCAGAACATTGGCCACTGAGCCTCGAAAAGTTTATGAAAAAGCAACCAATATACTTTCAACCTGTGGTTAGTTAGCTTGGCTTACTTTTGGTATGTTAAGCTGGATTGTGTTAGATAAGGTTACTTTATGTTGGCATTGGTCACTTTATATTGATCATGAAAATTACAATAAATATGAATGTGTGTATGAGATAGTGTTTCTTTTTCTTAGTCTTGTACAATACAGTATTTATTTATTTTTTAATTATACTGTAATTTTAGAAGAGGGAGTGGGTTTACCAGGTTTGGGCCTCATGTAATAATGTGAAGTGTTTTACATACAAGCTCATTCATGCCTGAAATGATGTGTTTTTATTATACAAGTTAAAATAGGATGCCATAAGTATGTGGCCCTCTAGTACAGTATTATATAAGGAAAGACTTTTTGATGGTTAATTTATTCAATCTTTTCTTTTATATTACAGTACCCCTTGTTCATGGAGTCCTTACTAGCCTATACTGACAGCAACTCACAAGCAGAAGAGTTTGAGCAAATATCTCGAGCACTAGAGAGAGCGCGAGAAATTTTAGCATTTGTCAATACTGCAGTACAAGAAGCCGAAAACAGTCAGAGACTAAGTGAAATACAACGGAAGCTCGACCAGTCATCATTAGCAAAGAACAAGCATGGCCCCTCTGATGAACTAAAAGGGGTGAGTAAGACTAAATTCAGATAACCTTTTGTAATATGTCATTATGTCTGTGTTATCTTTATTTAATAAGCTGCATCACATTACAGAAGATAGTTTGATCCAAGATCTTCCCCAAATAGAATACAGTGAATCCCAATCTAAACTTTATTCCATCTTGTTTCACTGTTCATTGCAATTTTTGTGCTGACTCTTAATTAGAGTTGTATGGCACTTTATAAGCATACCATAGTATCATCAACTTTGTTCTAATAACCTCTGTGTAATGTAACTGCGGACTGATTTCAAAGCCATCAACTGTAAGAAATACATCCATTACCTCTATTTGTTGGAAGTATGATGTAATGGATGCTGAATGTGTCTTATGGTCTATTAAATCTACACACCAGGGTCCTCTTCACATTATTATAAGCTGTGGAAATATTTGTATATCTTGAGTAAAACATTTGTGCATACCATAAGTGTAAACATTGCAGCTATTATTTGGTGTCTACATCTCTCTCAGACATATTATGATAAACTTATGTCTTCCTGAGACAAATTAGTCATAGTTATCACGAGCAGGAATTCAAGTCTTAAAGATGCATTATAGTACATTAATTTAGCTCTGATTTTAAGTGAATATTAGCAAACTTTTATATAGGTAGAAATTATAAAATTAATAATGTAGATATGGTAGTTATATTCCTCTGGCATTAAGCTTACTTCATTGACTAATACAAAAGATGAAAGAGAGAGTAGGAGTAAGGGGAAAAGTGCCCAGTAGGAGTAAGAGGAAAAGTGCCCAGTAGGAGTAAGGGGAAAAGTGCCCAGTAGGAGTAAGAGGAAAAGTGCCCAGTAGGAGTAAGGGGAAAAGTGCCCAGTAGGAGTAAGAGGAAAAGTGCCCAGTAGAGCAAGGCAGGCCCAGTAGGAGAAGAGGAAAACAGTAGGAGTAAGAGGAAAAGTGCCCAGTAGGAGTAAGAGGAAAAGTGCCCAGTAGGAGTAAGGGGAAAAGTGCCCAGTAGGAGTAAGAGGAAAAGTGCCCAGTAGGAGTAAGGGGAAAAGTGCCCAGTAGGAGTAAGAGGAAAAGTGCCCAGTAGGTGTAAGGGGAAAAGTGTCCTAGAAATTGTTAGATTGGCTTTGAGGATTTTTAGTTTGTGTGGTGTTTATTAGTTCTTGTTACAGAAAATGTGTTTGATAAGTTAAGGAAAGATGTGTTGCAAAAAAAAATATGTATACAGAAAGAAAAATGTAGTTGCCTATTATCAATATTTCAAGATAACTTATATTATATTTATCACCAAAGCTTTTGTACTTCATCTAGAGTTGTTTTCTTAATAGGAGTCTTAGTAGTGAACTTATAATGACTCTGTTTAGTTGTCATATGGTGGCATCCTATTTTTACCAGTTTCTCTTATCTTTCAACAGAACCTGGACCTGACCAAACACAAGTTAATATATGAGGGTCTCTTAACCTGGAGAATTGCAAAAGGCCAGAAAAATATTGATCTCCTGGTTTTGCTTCTGGATGAATTTATTGTCCTTCTCCAAAAAGCTGATGATAAATACATCCTCAAGAATCACTCCATCATCAAGTCCCTTGGCAAAGATGATAACAAACTAACTCACTCACCCATTATAAAGTATGGACCCTCCATGCTTTATAGGGCAGTAGCCACAGGTTAGTTGTTTACTACTGTTAATGTATACTGCCTTAGATAATGAGATGGTCATTGAAGATAGACGGTCTTATTGTCTTAGGATTAGAAATACTATACTGTAATAGTATTGAACTGCTTTAAGAGTCTACTAACTTATAACATATACCGTATATACTCATCTATAACCCCCCCTCGTTTATAGGTCGACCCTGATTTTTTGACCAAGAAATTGTTAATTTATGATATTCCTCGTTTATAGGTCGACCAAGTTTTTGAGGGTAATGGAACAACAAAACCTTCAGTAAAAACGCTCTACGTCCTATAAACTGAGGCTCGCCGTGCCTGAAGGCAAATTGTTTATCATTTATTATTACGACACTTTACACTGAAACGCGGGTAGTTTCAACAAAAATATTGTATATTTCCATTCAAGTATTTATTCAAGTCAATTAGGAGGGAATATTATTGTAATACAACAGTTTTTTAACTGAAAACCATTCAAAAAACGATTACGGTAACATCTTTTGAACGAAAGAAAGCAAAAGTCATTGTTTTCCTCACGATTTTATCCCACTTTCCACTGTAATACGTACGTCATTTCAGCAAAAATATTACATTTCCGTGAATGTATTATATCAAGCACAGCATGAATAGAATACCATTGTAATATAACAATATTTTAACCAAATACTATTAAAAAACCGAGTAACTTCTCTTGAACATCGGAAGGTAAGGTAAAATCTTTTGTTTTTGTCATGTATTTTATCCTATTTTACATTAAAATACATCACGTTTCAGCAAAACTACTATTTATTTCCGAGAATATATTCATTCAGGCACAGTTTAGGTAAAATATACATGTGATGTAACAGTTTTTTAACTGAAAACACGCAAAAAAAACATCGCACTCTCAGCCCTGTTCAAGGAGAAGATTGGGAGGAGCTGTTTGGTGCTGAAGACGATGACAAGGAAAATGATTTTGATGGATTTTAATGAAAATATTCAGAAATATGGTATCGTAGTATTTATTCAAGTCAATTAGGAGGGAATATTATTGTAATACAACAGTTTTTTAACTGAAAACCATTCAAAAAACGATTACGGTAACATCTTTTGAACGAAAGAAAGCAAAAGTCATTGTTTTCCTCACGATTTTATCCCACTTTCCACTGTAATACGTACGTCATTTCAGCAAAAATATTACATTTCCGTGAATGCATTATATCAAGCACAGTATGAATAGAATACCATTGTAATATAACAGTATTTTAACCAAAAACTATTAAAAAACGAGTAACTTCTCTTGAACATCGGAAGGTTAGGTAAAATCTTTTGTTTTCGTCATGTATTTTATCCTATTTTACATTAAAATACATCACGTTTCAGCAAAACTACTATTTATTTCCGAGAATATATTCATTCAGGCACAGTTCAGGTGAAATATACATGTGATGTAAGAGTTTTTTTTTACTGAAAATGATTCGAAAAACACGTGTACCGTCTAGCTGATACGCAACAGCTGGTGGTGCGTCATGCATCGTTGTAAACAATAGGAAGTTTGAAGTGGATTACCGGGTATTATATTAAATGTGAAATATCAAAAAGGTTTTTATTACCGGTATTTTTTGTAGTTCAATGAGAACTGTGATACCGTATATGATATGATAAGTTAGCCTGTGCTAAGAACTTCAACATAGACTACTGAAAGTACGTTGTAAAGTAATTTAGCCTATTGTAAGTTGGTGAGCTTCATCTGCTGAAGGAACTGCACAACTTTTCATTACTTATTGGTCCATATTTTACGTTTCCATTGTTTACTGGCAGTAAATAGTAAATATTTTTCATGTCTGAAGCTAAAAGTTGCTCCTCGCCCTTCCCATCATGCACGGGTTCAACCTAACAAAACTATTACGCATGTAGAGGTCAACCCCCAATTTTTTGCCTAAAAATTTGGTCTTAAAAACTCGAACTACACATGAGTATATACGGTATTAAGAAAAACAAAAACAAGGCTGTATTCAAAACTTATGGAAATGATGCATCAAGTTGAACAAATTGAACATGCTCATAGATTATACTGTACAGGATTAAGTAGCAAACATTACTGTAAAATATATAAATGAGAAAGAACATGTTGTTATAGGCTAGTATTGCTCTATTTCTCTGCAAAGTATTTCTGGGAATCCCATAATTAGATTTTAGTTCATAGTCTAGTTGATTCATTTTTGATCGCAGGTTAATACTGTACTGTACATTATGGTAGTGAATACAGCTCTGCTTTGGTGGATGATTCAGAAGTTGCAGATATTAAGTACTGTAATTCCCTTTAGACAAGTGCATTGTAGAAGTGAAAGTAATCAAAATTAAAATGATAAAAATAAGTTGAGAAGGGAGACAGTGAAAGAGTTGAGGGGCTTTATACTTGTAGTAGATGTGTTAGTAAATGGAACAGTGAGTGAATGAGTTGAATCAAAGAGTAACTAAGGGGAAAAAATTAGTAAGTGCATAGAGAAATGTGTGGAGAGTGAGAGAATTATGTCAAAGGAGGAAAAGGTGGAAATGTACATTGTATTGAAGTTGATGATCCAACATTTTTTATTAACTGAATTTATGTGCCTTAGAGCAGTATATGAAGTGAATAGGATGGAAAAGAATATGGAACTGGATGGATGAAAGAACCGTGAGAGTGAACGAGGGTTTGCTTTTATGTGATATAAACATATGAAGAGTTGGGGAATTGAAAGATAGCTAAAAGAGTGTGTAATTCAGATATGGACGGCAAAAGAGAAATGGAAGGTTGAGAAGATTGGGAAGGGAATAGTACAAAAGGGATGGATGTCCAGGAAATGGTAGTAGGTATAGTGACTAGAAAGCATAGTGTTCAGGGTTTTTTGTAGGATAGACTGTGGAGCAACAAGGAGACAGTATACCAAATGTCATGGGGCCATTCTGTAGAAGATAGTCTCTTGTTTCCTCTCAATTCAGGTCAGATGGGATAAGAGAAGGTTATGAAGAATGCTGAAGAGTAAATTAAACTAAATAGGCTACTGGTTATCTTGTGTATGCATCTGACAGTGTAGAATGTACATTGTGTGTTTGTATGTTTTCATCAGTTTATTATTTAGGAAATTGGTATAATGTGCAGTATTTTAATGGTCATTAAGAGTTTGTTAGTTCCAATAAGGCATGTTATTACCAGGTAAGTTTTTTATACAAGAACCTATATTGTAAATAATTTATTAATGTCCTGTGAACTAAACCTTGCTAAGCCTTAGTTTTTCTTGTCCCTACAGACAATTGCGCCTTCTTCATAGTCACAACTCAGTCAGTAGGAGCTCAGATTTATGAGCTTGTTACCTCATCCCCCACAGAGCGGAAAGTGTAAGTACAATATTCAGTATTATTTTTCCACATATAATGTGGATTGGCCTTTCTTCCCTAATACTCTACAGTATTATCAAAACAATAAAGTTTTTGGACCATTATAGAAGCATTGTGTCCTCTTTTTATTGAACTTGTTTGTGTGTGTGTCTGTGTGTGTTTCAGGCAAATGACAATTTACAATAATTCATGCATCTATATTACTGGTTGTCATGTTTTCATCTGAGTGTCATCCCTTCATTAACTTCTGATTTCTGCATTGATAGTAATGTTTTTTAATATGAATACAGTACCCTGAAATGCTGTATTTGAATGCATTCGAATACAGGGTATTATACTATACCGAATTCAAATACTCCGTCCCTGTCGCCAACACTCTTTTACAGACATTAAAAGACAGAAATAAGAAGGAAATGTCCAGTGGTGAAAGTGTTGAGAAGAGAGAGGATCAGGGTGTGTTATGGACGTATTGAAATAATAAAATAAAAAGGGAATTGTAACATAATTCAGAGAAGGTTGTTTGGAGGGGGAGGGGAGTAGACTGAGGAAGGGAAGAAGAATGTAGTAGCATGTGAGTGAGAATGAACTTCCAGGAAATAGCAAAGTATTTCTTTCAGTGGAGCTGATGACAGCTAACTATTTTGGGGAGGAGCTGGCATCTGTTATGCAATGGGTATACCAAATTTAGGGTTGTGTTGTGGAAGGGGAATACAATACAGTAACAAACACACGTATTACAATAGTAAGAATAAGTGCAAGGAGAACTTATATGCATACTGTGTATTATTTTTCTCAATGTCATAATTTCAAACATGGGTGTAAGTTGTAACTCTGCCCCCTAGTCACTCTTTTCATGTGGAACCACACCATTAACATCAACAAATTGTGGGAATTTGTCCACTTATTTAAAGGCATGTTTATTAATAGTTTGTACATTAAAGAGGTGATGGTAAACAGAAATGGAAAGTAGGTCATGGTGGTCAGGTCAGGAGGCCAGGTAAAATATTTGATGAATGACTTGTTTGGTCACTGTCATGTCAGTTTTTTCTGCCTTCTTAACACTAAATGGTGGTACTTTATCGTCCTACCCACTGTTGTTTTTACTGCTTACTGCTGTTAAACTGTATCTGTACCAGCTCAATTTACATTACCTTTGGCAAACATATATTAAAGGCTCACTTGTGTGCTTAAAAATACCACACTGTATTGTACTGTATAGCATTGCTTAAAGGCAAAATTGGATCTATTATGAATTTTGGATATGAATCTTGGCATGTAAAATGAGTTTCACAGTGATTATGTCTGCAAAGTGTAGTGTCTGGTAATGTTCAAGAACTGATACGAAAGAAAGAAATTGCAGGAGCACCTGTAGGATACAAAATTAGGAAATGGTAGGGTTGTAGGCCATAGGTAGTAGGCACCTATCAAACAAGGAGGTACTACTGCCTGGAAAGATGTTGGAAACATAATGTATTGTCTAATGGTAGACCCTGCTGCCATATGGCATCACAAAAATTGTGACCAAATCCCAGGTTGTTCATCTGACTGACTTTCTGCCTTATTTACACACAATAGCAGGATCTCAATTGTTTCTCTTACTTTGACAACACAACATACAATATACTGTACTGTATATCATTTCTCACTTTTGATCTTTTATATTTTTTTAATTTCTGTATTTATGTTTTGTTCTTGTTTTTTCACCCCTCCAGGCCCCAATGTGGGTCAGTGACCTGTGCCCCTTAAAAAAAATATATACTGTGCATGTACCGGTACATACTGTATATACCTGTATAGGTCTGCCAACATCGTGAGTTTGAGATAATGGGGCATAAGTGTTGAAACTGAATTGCTGTACATTATCAACCATTAATTAAAATATTCAGTCATGGGTGATAATTAAAATATTACTAAGTCATGCCTATGGTTAAGAGACTATCCTTAAAGCCACTATATTAATTTACTTTTCATTTGGATATGAATACTGTATACTGTACATCATTTCTGTGAGGCCTCTGAAGCTCATTTACCATAAAAGACAAACATCAAGTGGGACAGTAATGATTATGCAGTAGTACACACTTAATGTAGTTCCTCTTGGCAAATGTTACCAAGTACTGTATGGTAGTATGGCAAAAGTATGATGCAGCTAGTGTACTGTAGTATGTGTTATCAGTGAAAAACATACTGTTTGGTGATGAATTTTTCACTTATCAGTAGAGGCATCCAAGTGATGAAATATACCTAACGTTTGTACAGTATATACTGTACTATACTATACATTAGTAGGTCTAGATGTGAATAAGGTGATCCCCACACATTGATGGACTGTTGTATTTAGAATGCTGAGTCATGATTCCAAGAAGGTGTTAAAGCCTTGTATAAATATGAATGTTTGGGGATGCAGGTAAGGAAGGCTTGAGTGAAGGATAATATTGGGAGCGAGACAGTGGTGGGTTGTGATGAAAGTGGCAAGTGTTTGCTTATATTGAGGGTGAGTGCTCAGGTAGTTATCCGAGTCCATCTTCCCTGTTGACCACTCCTGTGAAACCAGCACAAGGCTCTGTTACAGTAAGAAGTATCAGTAGTGTTATAGTATGGTAAGGCTGTGCACAGATACTCGTACATCATCTTATCCCTCATCATCACACACAATATTTCTGGATGCTGACAGTTTCTCACTATTAAGTACCGGTAAACCTTTACAAAAAGTACTGTATTGTATGTCTTGAAAATTGTCTGTTTTTACCTATTATAAATGGTGCAAAGTTCAAAAGCCAGATTAGCAGGGTTGCAGAATCCCCCCCACCCAAAAAAAAAAATAAATAAATAAAAATATAAATTAAAAAGGAAATAGAAAATTGTACATAGAGCAGAAAACCTCACCCTGGCGTCATATGAATGTCATTGGCACAACTTGTATCATATACCGGTATGTGCTGAATTATTATCTCCTTTAAATTTTGCTTTTGACATCCTTTATCCAAACTTAAATAATTTTTCATTTACCAAGGCAACTTCTGACCCATCTTCCAAGTATCATTGAAATTGGTACATTTTTTAGATATCTTGGTTCAAAACACATTAACAAACACTAAGGCAATTTCACTGTCCACTTCACCATTTAAGGAAAAGAAATATAAAACTAGTTCTAGTACTTATCGGGGAGAGAGCGGTCAGGTGGATGCTTCCCACAGTTTTAGCTCTCATAGAAAGATGATAGCCTATATATAATGACATGGCTCGCTTCATCCACCAAACTGGTTTTCACAGAGCAGGTTTGAGTGCACTGGAAGGCATGACAGGACTATGACTAGCTCAGCCGTGGTGTGATGCTCATTGTACCTTATAATACCGTAACAGTATGCTGAGACTGCTTCAGTACATCTTGTTTGTGGTAAGGGACTTAGATTATGAAAGGTCAGCACATTTAGTGTGTGTGGTGGGAGGTGCGGTGTAGGGATCAGTTGCTAGGAGACTCCAGGGGGCTGTGGATGATCCTTCCTTCACTACCTTCACCCATCCTCCTTCTCCTCTTTGTTCTCCTATGTTTTCCTCTCTCCCTGCCCTCTTTCCCCTTTCTCTCTATTTTCATACTCCTCCTTTCCTCCAGATACACACACAAACTCACACCCCCTCCGTGACGACCCATCCTTCCATACCTCAGTCCTCGGGTTAATATACGAGTGTGTGTGTGTGCGCAGGTACGGCATGTTGTTCAGTTTAACATCACCAAAGTAAACAGGATATTATGTAACTATTAATGTACCTCCACACTTTCGTAAGGGGAGCTGTGAACAGGAATTTTATTAGAGTACTAAGCATTATTGTATCTATAACCATATTTAAATAAAAAAAATACAATATAATTCTCTCTCGCTCTCGCTCTCGCTCTCGCTCTCGCTCTCTCTCTCGCTCTCTCTCTCGCTCTCTCTCTCGCTCTCTCTCTCTCTCTCTCTCTCTCTCTCTCTCTCTCTCTCTCTCTCTCTCTCTCCTCTCTCTCTCTCTCTCTCTCTCTCTCTCTCTCTCTCTCTCTCTCTCTCTCTCTCTCTCTCTCTCTCTCTCTCTCTCTCTCTCTCTCTCTCTCTCTCTCTCTCTCTCTCTCTCTCTCTCTCTCTCTCTCTCTCTCTCTCTCTCTCTCTCTCTCTCTCCCTCTCTCTCTCTCTCTCTCTCTCTCTCTCTCTCTCTCTCTCTCTCTCTCTCTCTCTCTCTCTCTCTCTCTCTCTCTCTCTCTCTCTCTCTCTCTCTCTCTCTCTCTCTCTCTCTCTCTCTCTCTCTCTCTCTCTCTCTCTCTCTCTCTCTCTCTCTCTCTCTCTCTCTCTCTCTCTCTCTCTCTCTCTCTCTCTCTCTCTCTCTCTCTCTCTCTCTCTCTCTCTCTCTCTCTCTCTCTCTCTCTCTCTCTCTCTCTCTCTCTCTCTCTCTCTCTCTCTCTCTCTCTCTCTCTCTCTCTCTCTCTCTCTCTCTCTCTCTCTCTCTCTCTCTCTCTCTCTCTCTCTCTCTCTCTCTCTCTCTCTCTCTCTCTCTCTCTCTCTCTCTCTCTCTCTCTCTCTCTCCTTAGTGTGTTGTTGAATGATGGAAATGAGTTGAAAATTAAGATGTTAATGAGGACGGTAATTATTATAGTGGATCAGTCAGTGGTGATGATAGGGGTGGCAGTAATGATGGCTGAGATACGGTAGTGGTGATGGTGGTAGTAATGGTGGTGATAGTGATATTGGCTGAGGTATGGTTTTCTGGTGATGGTGGTAATACGGGTAATTGTGATGGTAGTGAAGGTTATGGTGATAATAACGATTGGTTATAGAGGTGGTAGTGTTTTTTTATTTGTAGAGAAAGGAGGGGTGAAAGAAGATTAGAGGTGGGGGAAGGAAGTTATAGTTCGGAAATAGAAGAAGTTTAGGAGGAGGTAAGAGAGGGCGGGCTGACTAAGCTAATAGTGTGTTAGGGTTGTGTCATGGGTTAGTTATTGTCTGTCGGTACAGGCACTAGACATCCTACCCTGTCCCATATATGGGTGTTTTGAGGGCCTTATTTCATATTCTGCCGACCCTACTGGCGGATGTTGGTCTAGGTAGGTTGTCTATTGCCTGGCCGTGTAGATCGGGGGTGGTAATGGACCTTTTGAGATTTGGTAACTTTTTGGGAACCATGTATGGTTGTTGTCGTTATCTGGTGGGAGTCTTTGAAGGAGTTCTTGCTCTGATCGTTCTATCTTTTGCCAGATTCTGCTGGCCAGGGTGTGCAGCTGCTGGTTGATGGGTTTCGTTCTCGGGTCTCTATGTATCTCGGCTGTGGTTCTGGTGAAGGGGTATCTTTCACCTGTGACGAATCTTAGGGCTTCAATTTGAACCACCTGTAATTTTAATATTTGAGTGGTGCTCATAGCATGAAGAGGTACTGCTGGGTAAGTTAATATCGGTGTGATAAATGATGTCACTAGTTGGAATTTTATTTTCTCAGGAAGAGCTTTAAAGCGGTATAGTTTTCTCAGCTCTCTTCTTGCTTTTTCCTTCCTGGTGTGGACATGATGGGAGTAACCTGTCGTGGATATATGCGTAGTGGTGACTTGTGGTGGTGTGAGGGGGTGGGACTGAGTAGTAACAGCGGGGTAGAGGGAGGGGGGGGGGCGATCAGAGCACGCTTGGTGTTGTAGAGATGGGCGAGAGCTGGGGCGGGGGGGGAGCGTGAGTAATATATGAGTCACAGTAAGTGAAGTAAAACACACACTCACAGCTCTCTCTCTCTCTCTCTGCACAGTACTCACGAAGTTCGATAGCGCTTCATGTCGGCTTGTACCAGAATCTCGGAGTTTAAAATTACGTGGTGTCATGGATTATGAAGTATTTACTGTACTGAAGGGAGTTCTTCCGGTGATGTTAATGATCACTTATTTTGTCTTGTTTTGTTAGCTTGTATCGATTTAACGTCATGTTCCATCACTAGTTGTACACTGATGGGTTTTTCGTGGGTTGGTGGTCGAAGCTACCCGGTGTGGAGGTTTTCTTGTGAAATAATTGTTTTCGATGTGGAAAAACCTTGTCTTAAAGTTTTCTAAATTTCCTTATTCTGCTGTGTCACTTCCTCCTTTGCCTTTCCACAAACACAGGCTATTACATCATCATATCCGTCCGTTCGTCCGTCCAGGCGTGCGGATGTCCGTTTCATTTTCTATTTAAGTTTTACTGGAGAGTTCCAACAAAACCTTATACTCTACGTGTGTGTTGCCTCGTTTGTGGTGTTCCTGATGGCCATGGATGTATGATGTGTATCTTATATAGTTTATGTGTAACTTACATATAATTGGTGTATTATAGCTAATATTTTATAAGTAACTTGTGTATAACTGTCCTCCGCCGATTCTCGTGGCTACTCTATCTCTTGGTGACACATGTGAGTTGGTGTGTGAGAGAGAGAGAAGGAAATGAAGGCAAGGGAGTGGTTGCCCCACCCCCTCGTCTCCCTCGCCCCGCTGCCTCCGTTAACTACCACAAAACTAGGAAGAATTTAAAATGAGTATGACTCAACACCTCCGCACTGTAATGAAGTGTGCGTGTGTGTGTGAGAGGTGGCGTGGCGTTGTTATAGCAGGTGTGAGGGGACAACAATAGCAGGTGTGTTCTCTATTCACACACCTGTCGTCACGTGCGGTTTGAGAGGGTCTCACGTATGCTGAATCCAACATGGACAATATTATTCTCCATTGGACAAAATCCCATAAATTTTCCACGGCATAAAAACCATTAGGCTGAGTTAGGTTAAATTAATATTAAGTAATGTTAAAATAGGTCGAATTGGATGGCATTGTATGGTAGATTGGATGACACTGGTAGGTTGGATGACTGTGGTAGATGTGATGGCTGTGTGTGGTAGAATCATGACCTTAGCCTCGTCACACAGATTACTCCCTCTAGATACAAGGCGCTGGGCTGAGCCGAGGGGACGACAGCACACTACACTCCCTTCCGGTCGACCTTTTATCTACCTCGAGATGATCCCACAACTCTGACTGTAACCCTTTGAGGACGACGGCTTAACCTTTAATTATTTGAGGATGATGGAGATCAAGAAACCTTTAGCAGCATTATGGTGCAACACAGGGCGCTGTTATTTTATGTATACGCTGACAAAAATTGGGGAAATGGCATATGTAATGGTTCACTTGGCGTATAGACTGTAGCCTTTAGTGCCTTCCCGACTGACCTAGTTCTGTTAGATATATGTCAACCTAGAGCCTCCGTGGGATACATGTTAATGAAATAACAGGCAGGGAAAGACGCAGCACAGCGAAGTTGTATTGAAGTGCGCTCCTTGGCGTGATCGTGGGAGGACCGGCCAGATTATGTTGTACAAAGGGGAAATTGGATATTAGTGTGTGTGTGACGTAGCTCTCTCTCTTTCGTCAGGAACACAGCAACAAGACTGTCAAGGTAACTTACACCACACTCACACACTGCTGTTGTAACACTGACCTCACATGAGTTCCCTGGTAAGTGAGTGGTCATCACATTCATCAGGTGGGGAGGTGTGTTTGGATGACCGGTGTCTTGGGTGTGGTGATGTTAAGGTCTTTACCTGGTTTACTGATGCTTTGTGACCGTGTGCAGATGATCCTCTGTTTTAATTGTTGGGGAAGGGTATTAATAAAAAAAAACAACACTTGCTTCTCTGCGTCATTTATTTACAGAGATGAGTTAAAATTTTACGTGATACCGCTTATTGTGTGATTTATATATATAGTATTTATGTGATAAATTTAGTTGATACACGAACTCAACTGGCTTTGTTGTGTTGAGCAAGTGTTGTGGGTATCTCAGGAGGTCAATAACACAGTAGTTATTAAATTCGTTTGTAGTTTTATAATACTGATATACTATGTTAGGAATTAATTAATATGCCATAAAGCAAAAGACCTTAAAACCCTCAGTCTAAAATATTATTTTTTTAATATCTACTTAAGAACATAACTTGATTTGGTTGTATCTGCATTTTGGTCAATGGGATGCCACTTTGGACACTTGTGACTTGGTTGTATCTGCATTTTGGTCAATGGGATGCCACTTTGGACTCTTGTGACGTAGCGGAAGTGAGGCTTTTAGAGGTATTTTCGCACCATCAATTACGAGAAAACTATTTGACTTGTGAATCTTGTCCCAGCCCCCAGGGTGATGGGCTGTGTTTACATGTGGTGGTGGTCACATGGTTGCCCACACTGTTGCCACCTCCTCCACACAGATATAGAAGTCCTTGAGGCAAATTGCGAGTGGTGATTAGTGAGCATTTTGCGTCACGAACGGACCCTGGGCATAAGGGGCCATTGTTGTCCCTGGAGGGGTGGAGTCTGGCAGCAGTGTCACATGCTCACCCTCACCGCGCCAGTTGTGATCGTGATAACAAGAGTACGATGACCAGCTGGACACTTCATTAGACTATGCCGATTACTGTATATTTTAACACTGGGAGGATAGTTTTCTCTAAGAGGGTCGGTAATAATGAGGTTGCACAGAGTTTCTATCTCCCGTAATTTGTAATGTTGCTGTTTTTAGTGTAATTACTAACTTTATTACGCGTTTAGAGACCTTTGTTGTTGATGTACAGTATAAAAACGTGATAACGATAAATAAGGTGGTTGAGAGACGTGATATGTCTTACTTCCAAAAGGCTATGAACATTGAGGGATTAAGATCGTTATTTCAGCGATATTAGTGGGAAGTCAAGTGTTCATGCAGCCTATCGTCTTCACTTAACACTCTCAGCACAGTTGATGATAGCAGCAGTCTTTATCGTTCGGTTATAGTTAGTTGTTGCTGCCAGGTTACTGCCTCATCTCCCACAGTGCCGGATGTCACCAGATTCATGCCTCTCCAGTCACCTTTACTTCCCCGTGTGGTGTCGTGGTGCCGGCGAGAAAGTGGTTTTGGTTTCAGATGGTATCAGGTCCTCGGCGGTGATGACTCGGAGACCGTTTCAATGTTCTCTGTGTCGTCTGCTGCAGAGAACCTATCTTAATCTAACCTAACCTATCTTAATCTAACTTATATTAACTTAACATCTTAACCTAACCTATCCTATCTCAGTTAACCTAACCCTATCTTAACCTAACTTAACCTATCTTATATTAACTTAACATAACATCTTAACTTAATCTATCCTATCTCAGTTAACCTAACTTAACCTATCTTATATTAACTTAACATAACATTTTAACTTAATCTATCGTATCTCAGTTAACCTAACCCTATCTTAACCTATCTTATATTAACTTAACATAACATCTTAACTTAATCTATCCTATCTCAGTTAACCAAACCCTATCTTAACCTCTCCTAACTTACGAGGATTTTGAAATTTATTATAATTGATCGAATGTTGTTGTGTCCGTGAGACTGCGTGTGTAGGGGTGTAGTGTGGTAGGGGTGTAGTGTGGTAGGGGTGTAGTGTGGTATGGTGCGGTGGTGAGCATGGGAGCCTCCCACTGTCCGCTCAGGCAGCTCGACTTAAAGCTGTACCTCCCTCTACATGACTCCGCTCTTGTCGCTCTTTTTAAAACATAATTATTCTAGGTTGTTGATTGTCCTCCGATTCTTTCTTTCAAATAAATGTAAAACACAAGACAATAATGAAAACTTATTAGGGTTATAACTTAGGTTTTATTTTATTTTATTATTATTAAAAAAAATGGGGGGACATGGGTGACGTCATGCAATGGAAAAAGTAGGCGGGGCGTCGGGGTGTGTTCAGCCATTGGCCGAGCTTGACACTGCTGACGTCACTGAGGTGTGATTGATTAGAGGCACCACATACTGAGTGATGTTGGCAAATATAGTTAATGCTTGCGTTAAATTTCAATTAAGTTATTACATACATATAACTTTAGTGTATTAGTATTAATTTTATTTTATGCCTTTCATAACCTGACTTTATTTTCGCTAGTGAGGGATGTTTCTCAAGTGCAGGTTTACATAGCCAGTGACTAGAACTTGATCATCCTTGTTACATTCACCATCACAGCAGAAATATAGCTGAGTATACCATATACTTTTATTGTTTATATCCATTTTCTTTCTCTTTTCGTGTCAGGAATAGAACTCGACAACACCTTTACCTATTGACGTAAACTTTGCAGCATTCTTCCTGGAGCATAGTTTTGTTATTGTGTTAGTTGATGTTGCTTCTGGGGGTAGTCTGACCTGGAGTTTGTATGTTATGATGGTAGACAGGAAGCTCACACGCCTCACTGATCTCCTCTCAACGATCAATATGTGTCTTAGTTGATTTCCTGGTGGCCCACTACTACTGCCACCACTACTACCATCCCTTCCATCATCACCACCACCACCATAGCACACTATAATCGCTCATAAATACAAATTCAAACTAAAACAAATCATTACACTGAAATCTACAGATAAAAATGGCATAATATGATTTATTTTGTAGCACTAAGCGAGCCTTTATAAATTTGGTGTTTAAAAATAGCCTTATCTGTGGTCAGGTGAAGGGAGTCAATTCCTTATGTTATCTGTGTGAGAATGTTGCTATGTAGAACAGAGAGAGAGAGAGAGAGAGACCTGTAGGTGTATATCCAAACCTTTCTCTCTATTAATATTTCCGAACGAGTTTCTTATTTACCAGAATAGGAATATTGATGAGTGTGATTCAGTGGTGTATTAGACGGCGTACACACACCAGAGGATGACTGTGGGGGTGGAGGCCCGACTGAGCGGCTAGCAGGGGCAATAACCCCATCACACCAAACACTGCTCATGTCACACACACACACTTGACCCACAAGACTTACTCAGACTAAAGTATAAAAACTATTTTCTTTTTCCTTTCCTTTTCAACCAAAGTGATTGTGTTAACTCCTGATCACAGATGATTATGGTGGTGGGATTGTGGGTCGTGGTTGACAGTGTGGGTTCGGCTTCGTGGGAACTGAACCCTTTTCCCCGGCCCCAGGCGCACCCACATGACCCCACCCCACGGCGCCTACCTCCTCCAGGCGACGGAAACTGCCTCCGTCATAACCAAGTGTTTTGAGACAACTATCCGTGTGTCTCATGACCAAGTGGTGTGACACAAATACCTGTGTGTCTCATGACCAAGTGGTGTGACACAAATACCAGTGTGTCTCATGACCAAGTGTTGTGAGACAACTACCCGTGTGTCTCGTGGGTAGGGATAAGGGACAGGTGAGTCATCTACCTGTGCGTCATGACCAGGAAGGGGGGGGTAGAGGAGCTAGAGTACCATTGGTGGGGTGATGGAGGGGGGAGGTAGTGAGTGAAGTAGAGAATGAATGATGTAGGTACGGGATGAGTCAGTGAGGTGGTCGATAACAGCGGCCAGAAACGTTGGTGGTGAAGGTCAGGTTGCCTCCCTCCCTCCCTCCTCACCACTGTAAACTTCCTCCTCTTGTGAACACCAGCATGTGTTCCTCCGTACTGGTAACGGTGGAAAGTGGTACAGACATTTCCTGCTGTTGCCCCGCCACAACCACACCACCGGCGGGATCGTGGGGTTCGTGGGGGTGGGGATCATTCCTCGAGCTGGTAGGGAAGGGGAGGAGGGGACGGTTACAATGTGGGAGGGTTTAGGGAGGGAGGGATGGAGGGGGCAGGTAAGAGCTCACCTGCCTCGGTCGCTGCTACACATCACTCCGCTACTAACCTCCACACACACTAGGGAAGGGTTCGTGTTTTCCTCTCGGGTAATACACTACTTTATAACCTTGTTGAAGCTTAATAATCCCATCATAAATAACGTAATGAACTCTCTAAGTGAACTGTTAAGGAGGTGGGTCATATTAATTTAGTGTGGTGACGCAGTGGACCGTTAAGATAGTGTGATCCAAGTGTTTGTATTAGAGCAGTATGGCGAGGGTCCCTGCCTGTCCTTGCAGCACGCCACCAGCCACCCTAACGTTAGTCGCCACCGCTACTGCTGCTACAACACACCATAGTTCCGCTGCCTTCCACCGCTAACGCGCCACAACCCCTACAGGGTGACGTCACACTTCTGTGCGTGCATGCAGGCGACGTAATCCGGAGTTAGTGTAAACAGTGAGCTAGGTACCGTAGTGTGAAGCTAACATGAGTAAGGGTATAGTGTGTGCCTGAGGTCCCCGCGGCGCTCGTCCCGCCATCTGGTGGTGGCGAACCACGGTAACTTGAGTCCCAGTGAGGGATGACGTCACCCCGTACATCTCACAACATTGCCACATTGAGGATTTTAGCACGCCCGGATAACTGTGCTAGGTAAGCTGTGGAGAGAAACTCTGGTGTAGTGAAGTGAGAAAACACTCAAGGTGCTGACTGAGGCACCGACCACGACTACGGGATGCAGTGGCGTGGTATGTGTGCATTGTCCTGCCCTATAAGTTGCCGTTTGTCTCTGGAGGGGGCAGCGTACAACAGAACGCCTTCCAGTTGTCACTGAGGCGCCGTGCACACACAGTCGGGAATCACTAGTGGTGGTGTGTGCTGCGGGTGTGTTGACCGGGTCCTTCACTCCCTGTCTTATCTCCCCGGCGCTCTGCTCACTCCAGTTTTTACAGTCCTGGTATTCACATGAGGTGTCATGAGGGAGGTGTCGGGTGGGCCAGCAGTGTGCTGGTACCAGCTAGTGTAGTGGACACGGCAGACCGAGTTCAATTGCAGCACCACTTGCTTCACTGACAGCTTGGTGTGGCGCTATGCTTCAGCGGAAGCGGATGTGTGTAGCCACCTCTTGAGGGAAAAGAGCAACGCATACGACAGTGTTCGTTGTGGAGTTTGTGTGTTGTCTTACAGATGACGTTCGTGATTGCTTACCAAGGCCCCAGTGTTATTTTAACGTGCAATATTATCTTTTGATCATGGATTGGTGTTATCAGCGAGTAAGATGATAGCGAGACAGTGTTCTGTGATTAATTTGTGTACGGGTGACAGCACTCTCTTACAGAAATTCTGGCAGTTACTCGGTGACGAAAGCTGTACTAACGGAAAGAAAGCGGCGGGAGTGAGGCTGACAGTGCCCAAACCTGCTGCCACCCGCCACGTGTTTGTGTAGATCAGAATCATGAAGAAGTCTAAGGATGGCCTGGGGCCCGGCAAGGATGGCGAGGACACTGTCACATTACGCAGACGGGACGCATTGGTTATGCCGCAACCCACCAAACCCCCATCCAGCCTGGTATCTCCGTACAGCTTCATGCGTAGGAGCTGTACATTTGTGGCAGAGAGCAGCCTAGGCCTACGTAAGTCTGGCTCACGAACCTCTTTCACTGGCAACAACTCCTCCATTCACCCGGCCTCCACTCGAACCCCACTCAGGGGTCAGCCTGCGCCAGCTGCCAATAAAGTGGTCAAGGATCGTAAAAACCTGGCAATGCAGGTGCGACAGAAGAAGGACATGCTGGAGGAAAGCACCAATGGTCGCAGTTGTGTTGACGGACGTGTGGATGAGAGCGTCAGTGGTGGTGGGCGTATGTCACGGCTGGTGGGCGGGCTGAGGGCATGGAGCAGCACGGAGGACGTTAGACAAAGCGTCATGGGCGCTATAGGACGCACCGTGTCCGTCATCAAGCAGAAACCCGTCTCTCGCAAAGTTAAACAGGCATTCGGCCGCCCAGACCCAACCATACCCGAGACGTCCAAGTCTAACCTCACCAAACCCGAGACATCCAGACATATTACCCCTGACTCAACCAAATATAAATCTAACAAATCTCATATTACCAAAAATACTCCAAACAAAACTCAACCAAGTAAAGTGCCCGCATCCAAAAAGACAGTGGACAAGCAATTGAGTGAGAGAGTTCAACCAGGAAAACCACAGTCTACCAAGTTTCAGTTTGGGAGAACCTCGGCGTCCCGATGCAAGTCTACGCCCACACCCGTCACCACCCCGGCCCACCATACACCCACTACCACCGCTGCTCACCACAAATCACAAGACCCTAAGTAAGTATCCATCAATTTGAGACATGATTCCCAATTTTATGGTGACTTGTGCACGCCCCCTGTGTTGTGGTAGGTGGTGCACGCCCCCTGTGTTGTGGTAGGTGGTGCACGCCCCCTGTGTTGTGGTAGGTGGTGCACGCCCCCTGTGTTGTGGTAGGTGGTGCACGCCCCCTGTGTTGTGGCAGGTGGTATTGTTAAAGGTTGTGTAACCTTCACTAATGGCTGCTCCAGTGGATAATGGTGGCGCTGTTCTCGTCTGCTATCCCCTCTTCTTTCTTTCTAAGCATATAAATTAAAAAAAATACCCACAATAAATGCGATGAGATGTAATAAGAAAAACATTAAGGTGAAAATATAATAATAATACGTACCAAGAAATATAACTGGAGGCATTAAGTGATCTATTTCTCATTGTGTCTTTTTGTAAATATTGATAAGTTTTTGTAGACCATCATCATCATCATCACCATCATCATCATCATCATCATCATCATATCACCCCGCGTGTTACTTGTCTTCGACCATCGTCTCACCTAATAGAATAGTGTGTCCTTCTATTGGTAACTTGATGAACGAACATCTCTTTTTGAGGAGGAATTACTAAATGAATATGTTGATGCCGAGTAACGTGTGGTGGGGAAGGTGGTGACCCAGCCATTGTCAGTGGTGGGAGAGTCAAACTGGTACTACTTTATCGGCTCCTACTTCCTGTCACCTTTATTACGCCCTCTATATATATTTTATCTTCAATTTATATGTTTATAATAATTAGAATTTATCTTGTTTTTTAACATGAGTTTCTGGGTGACTGGGGAATATTTTTATTATGATGGAAGAAAAATATCCTCAATATGTTGCCGTAGTGACATCTGGCGCTCACACACACACACATCTCTACAGTACGGAAGGGTGTAATGGTGCACTCATTGACTCGTAAGTAAGACACATAAACGTGATGTAAGTTCGTTAAAGAGTTTATCTCCCTACTTCCCAACACCCCTGGGCCTGACAGACAACCAACCCACCCGCCTCCTAGCATCCACCGGCTTTAAAATCTAACAGACCTCTCACCGCTCCACCCCCCCCCCTCCCTCAACACAAACTGTTATAAATTATCAAACTCATCAAAGTGAAGTATACAAGGCGTCATAAGGAGTTTTATAAGGATACAAGGCATTATAAGCTCGCAAATTGTTTCGGGAAGATATAAAAGCAGGTTGTAAACTGGTGAGGTGCGATAATCCCGGTGTCAAAGGTTACTTTAGGTTATATCCGGCTGGGGATAATTATTGGAACAGTTTTACCTGAAGTTAACCTTGTGATGACCTCCGGGGTCATCGTCTCTCTCCTAGTTCGCTCATCAACCCCGGGGGTGGAATTTGGTGCAGGTGTGTTTGTACAGTGTATCCAGAAGTGCAGTGAGGCGTAAGGGGGAGGGAGTTCTGCCACCATCTAAACCACCTACAACTTTACAGAGGCTCAGATACTCGTTCGTAAACCTTTGTGACATTTTATTCATTGGATGAAGAAACAGCCGCTCTCCTCTGATGAAGTTTGGGGGAGGATATCGTTTAAAATCCGCATTTATCGTAATTTAATCAGATTAGGCCTATAGACATTGCTTCCCCGAGTCGTCGTTGTGATGCAGCGCTGAGGATGGAATCGTGAACACCAGTTTACCTTCGTTCACAAGTCAGTAGCTGGATTGACTGCAGGTGCCCCGGGTATGAATCGGCTATCTTTAGACCAAAGACCCGAAAGACCCCACCCACCCCACTCACCCACACACACACACCACTTATCCCACACGTAAGAAAAAGGTTGAGGCTGGGTGACATCCCCTACAAAGACGACCTAATAGTTTGCTTCCCCACCCCTCCAATATGACACACTGCTGCGATGACCCACTTTAGTTTTCATCAGTTCCCCCTATATGTCGTGGATGTTGAGTGTGTGTGTTTGTGTTGTCTTTCATTATATATTCAGTATAGCGCATAAAGGTGTACAGCGCCTTAAAGTTCAGTTTGGCCACTATCTCTACTTGCAGTCCCCACACGAGCACTTCCTTCACATGATATTTCTTGTATTCTTCATTTTTTCTGACTCTTCCGTTACTGGAATTTCTTCTTTAACTTTAATTTATGTTCCTCTTTATCATTACCCCCGATGAGTCTTAATTTGTGTCAGTTTTAGTGTTGTGTTCACCGCCTGTTGCCTCACCTAGTCGGTTTCCACGGTTGTGTAATGTTGATCGTGTGGTAAGGTTATTGTGTGGTGGTTGGGGGCGTGTGAGGCCACCAGGTAAACATTCCTACATTGTGACGTCAACTCCTGCTCCTACTTCTCCACGCCTCGTCAACATGCACATCTTGCCTCTCCTATAACCGAGAATTTGTTCAAAGGAAACCCCCCCCCCCCCAAACATAAGTATATGAGCACCTACTGGTTTCATTTGATTAATTTAAACAACATAGGTGAGTTATTATGGGTCTTCATAGTCTTCCAGTAACCTTTTCTGACCACTACCACACTGTGCAAGTCTCTACCACGGTTCTTTACCTCCTTCATCATACATAAAACCTCAGACAGTTCACAACGTCTAACTACAACTACACCACCTTCAGTCTTTAGTGAATATATTTGACATTGTTAGTTACCTGATCCTTCCTCATGTCATTTCTTTAACGCAAAAAAGTGAGTTAATGAATAAAGTAGAGTGGGTGTAGAACTTTAAACCCACGAGAGTGAATGTTGGGATGTAATTCACTAGGATGGCGACACTGGCAGCTGGGGATTTATTGGCCTAACCGAGGAGCTCTTGCTTAACTCGTCCCACCCCACCCCACCCCCAACCACACCTGGCCAGATGAATATAATAATGGCGCCTCACTCATATACACTACTGTTGACGAGTTGGTGTTGGTCTGTGTGTTTTAGTGGTCCTGGGGAGTTGCTAAAATTCGTAAGTAATGAATCATTATTTGAAATGTATTATCATTATTGTTTTTGGTAAAGACGAATAATTGGAGTAAAAGTTAAGTCTTCAAATTAGAGTAATATTTGTGTGGTGTGGGGAAAGTGTTACGGGTCGTGTTACGTGGTTCTGTGTGTGTGTTGTGACTCTGCCGTCTTACTCCTGATTAACTACACCCCTCCTCCCTCCCATCACGCTGTGCTCCACCTTCCATTCAGTTCTCGTACCCCCCCCCCTCCCCTCCTCCTCACCCTCCTCTGCCCTTCTTTTCATCTTTCCCCAGCATCTTTTCTTATTTTCCCATCCTACCTTTTCACCCCCTAGCCTCCGTTCCATCCCCACCTCTACTCTTCCATCATCTCCCTTCCTCTTTCACCCCTCTTGGCCGCGCCTCTCGGTCCATGTTCTTTCATACCCCACGTGCCCTGTCCCGTGCTTGCCCCACCCCCTGCCTGCCCCCTTGCCCTCCCTCCCGCTGCTCAGTGCCCGACTTTCTCCCCAGGGTAGTGCTCGTCCATGATACCTCTCTGTGTGTGTGTCTTAAGCGATAGTCCCGTTGTTACTCACCGTCGCCTCCCTCACCACGCCACTTGAGGTTTATTGATGATACACAGTGTTTTGACCAGGACCAGAGACGTGTTACCCCACCCTCAGGATCAGCTGTCAAGGCTCCTCTGAAGAAGTGCTTTGTTCATGTTGTTATAGAGTCAGACGGAGGCCAGTATGACGTCACGGGTTCATTCATGGTATTGAGACTTAATACCTTGCTTTAGTAATTGACACGCACATGTAAGTGTTGACTGTGGCGCACGAGCATCTGTTACCTCCACCATTCAGCAATTTAATCTTAATACAAGAGTAGTTACGAGAGTAGAAGCTCTATAAAGTTGCTGGTAGCGAAAGTAAATTTCCAAAGTCAGTTTTGAATGGTTTTATCGGACGTACAAGTACTGTGGACATATTTGTATATACGGTTTCGCTACCGTGATGTACAGGATGTGACAGCCTCATAAAAATGACTAAACAAGAATAAATATTTAAATATATTTAAAAATTTGCTGTTACATTACTAATTAGTAGGATTTTGTAACTGGGTAAATTAGTGGTGGTCTCTGTAAGCCAATTAGGCTGTCTGTATCACATAAACGTAAAGTAATTTTTGAGTCATCTGAGGCCTGACAGTCAGCAGCTGTCCAAACTGCGTAACGTGAGGTGTTCGTCCTCAGTGTTCATGTATGAGTTACGCAGTACAGTACTATTTGATACCCAAAGGAAGAGTTATATTTTTGGATATGCCGTGCCGTGCCGTGCCGTGCCGTGCCGTGCCGTGCCGTGCCGTGCCTGTGTAAAGTGTTGAGTGGTCGTCCTGTGTGAGGAACACTGGGGTGGTATTTATAACGTGACAGGCGGATATACTGTAATCCTGTATCTTTGTTTGTGTAGCCGCAGCTGTGCGTTTCCTGTGTTCTGTGGTGGCCGAGTGTGCTGTGTTCTACTGTGCAGGTCGTTGTAATAATTATGAAAGGTCACACAGGAGTATTAAGCTACTCTCAGTGTTATATTGATATTTAAACAGTTCATTTAGCCAGAAAAATCACTGGTAGAGTCGATAATAATAACAATATCAACATGGCTGAGCCTGTGAGAGCCTGATATATACTGTACATTTAACACAAGGAAGTATTATGTAATATTTAGTATCATCTGGAATAGTACACATAAGCGGTGGTAGTAAGAACATATCAGAATATTGGAGTGTTGACGGGACGCTGATAAAGGGAGGATTTGGAGGTGATTATGATAGCAAGGGTAGATGGAGGTGGGTGGTGAGGGTGATGCAGTGATGGGCGGGGTTGGGCGGGGCATGGGGTCGTGCCGCCACCACCCCTCTACCCTACCACACTTCTGCCCTCACCCTGTAACGTTCACCACAACCTTACCCGACCAAAACTCCACATTCATCCACTACACACCCTCCCATCCCACCTCACCACCACATTGACCACACCCGCCCATCACCTCACACACACACGATATCCTAGACTGTGTGGAATGTATGGCGGTGATAAAAAGTAGTTATAATAATGTATCAAGATGCCACCTATCGTACTCCTAATCCCATTTGATATTACCCTAACCACCCTTTGTGTTTAGTGAATGCTGTACCATACTGTGCTAGTTATTGTGGCAATTATGTATTATATTATATTTATTATTGATGGTAGTTCCACGCCTGCTGAACCCCCTCCCCTTTGGCAGAATGCAAGTCCAGTGAATTATTTTTTTTTTCAAGTCCACCCTAGAGTATGTGGATGGTCACTTATTGCCGAGTGCACAAAGACGGAATCCAGTCATTCTCTCCTGTCAGAAGTCGAACCGGTTATCTTTCTCCCAAGCGAACGACGGCCGATAGAAATATTATTCATAAGAACACCAAAGACGGCAACAAATATGAACAGCTTGACAATTAATCATCTTTATTTACTAACGTTTCAGTTATCGCAGTAACCATATAGAAAAAGAAATGACTGCACAGACATACGAAACACGTATATAAAAATATCCAATGAAACAACCACAGATTAAAACAAACGGCAAATTAAATAATGTTTTCCATTATCATGATCAGAGGGCTTGAGCTGCGAAAATAGATCGATAGATAGATAGACTGCCTTAAAAAATACGAACCAAAAGTGTCAATAATAATAGTGTATGTGCGTGTAGTGACCTATAGTACACACTGTATTGTGTGAGTGAGGCGGGTGGTTGGCAGTCAGGCAGGCAGCTGACTGACTCATTCACCAGAGAGTGAGTATTGTGTGTAAGTGAAGCGGTCTTTGTGGTGTTATTATTATTATTTATTACTATTATTATTATTGTCATGATCACTAAGTCTAATCTAATGTAAATCTTGGGTTTTTTCGTATTAATTGTGGAGTTAAGAGAAGAGTCCGCGTGCACAATATAGTTGACAAGCGACTATTTTTAGCTGTAGTTTCATCCCCCGTGTGGCGAGCATGAATCAACATATTCATGCGCTGCTTATGGGGATGGGAGCTGGGGGCTTTGGGTGGGAGGAGAGAGGTAGTAGAGGAACTGGAGAGGGAGAGGGGGTGAAGATGGGGGATATCGTGTGTCAGGGAGGGGTTTGAAGGACACCCTCCCTCCCTCCCACTGATGGGCACCGTATGTTCGTTCCTTGATGGAGTACAAATTTACTTTGGTCATTATTATTATTTTATGATGATCATTATTAATTTCATTATTTTTTCGTATTATTGTATTTATATCAGTACATATTTGTATTAGAAGTATTGTGATTATCATAGTTGTGACACTCCAGTCATCGTGTGTTTTGTCAAAGTAACAAATGTATAATGATGGCAATAATAATACTATCGTTATTGCCGTATCAAACCGTTGAATATTGGTAAACACCTATTACGCATTAATTGTTATTTGGTTAAATATATATACAGGTACATGACAAATTATTTATGTACATTGCCTCGGGAATATTTATACAAACGGATTAACTATTAGACATTTATATTCTGTGTTTTGATGTAATGTTAAATAATTTATATAATATATAAAATTCCACTTGTTCATTTTAAAAGCTCAAAAGTTTTATTTTAGTGAAGGGTTGGGTGAGTAGGGTGTTTATAACGTGTGGCAGGAAGGTTTACGCAAGAGTGTGTAACCAGTGTGACATAATTGTGGAATTTCCTGCTGCTGGAAGTAAGGTCTTTCGGGTCACATAGTTTTACTTGGGTTAAGTTCGAATCACAACAGGTTATGTTTTCCGAAATGTTTAAGATTTAGTGGTGTACTCATACAGTCAGGCATAGAGTTGGGATTAGTAAAGTTCCCCCTGTTGATAACGTCCTCCCATCCCTCTCTGTTATAGAAGAAAACGGGAATATTGCTATACCAGCCCTCCTCTCGTCTGTACTGAACATGATAGTTTTTGTGCGGCAATTTGCTCCAGAAATTGTAGGGAGTCATTTACTAAAGCAGCCACACTAAGATGGCGCTGAAAGTATGGGCAAAATTTTATTAAGACTTTCCTGTAAGCTCTGTCTTTACTGGTGCATTAATAGGGAGTAGGAATATACTTCTTTATATGAATTCAGAGCTGGCTCGTATTATTATTATTATTATTATTATTATTATTATTATTATTATTATTATTATTATACAACAAAGGGATAGACCATCAATAAGAACAAAATCCTACTTTCAGTCTAGATGATAATATTATAGATATCAATAACGTTTACATTTTATAATGAAGAGTTAATCAATTTCGTGACTGGAGTGTACACGTTGACAATGAATTTTGCAGAACAGCACAGTGCGGTACACATTTCACTGACTCTTATAAAAACACTGAAAGGGGAGATTGTGGTTAGCACTGTAAATTCACCAGAATATTATGAAGTCGTATTCATGGACATTGTAGACTTAGGTTCAGATTCTCCAGCGATGGTGAGGTAAACATTGGCCAAATTGAAGTCTCATGAAGATTGCGGCCAAGGTAGCGTCTCCTATTTCCAGTTCAGGCAAGAAAAATGACCGCATTCTGGAATTTTGGAAATCTGTTGGAATATATGACGAGGATTATTAATATTAAAATTGTTATTTATTTATTTGTGGGGTAGACTATAAATATTTTTTGAGTTAAACATAATTTGTAGAATGTTCCCTAGTTGGTCTTTCAACCTGTTGCATCTTATATTCTTGCATTTATCTTCATATCTTCATCCTGCTTCTACATTTTCTTCAGGCTCGAGTTTCCCATGATCCGTCCCAATCCCGTGTTGTCAGTAAGGAGAGCAGGAAGGATGGGATTAGTTAAGAAATTATAGAAGAACAAGTGTGTGTGTGTGTGTGTGTGTGTGTGTGTGTGTGTGTGTGTGTGTGTGTGTGTGTGTGTGTTCCTGGGCGTCCTTCGTGTGGCTGGCTGCCTCGTTCCTTTGTTTTATATGCCAAGCCCTGGGAAGAGGATCGTCCCCACTGCTGCTTCCCACGCGCTTCCTAACCCCCTCCCCTCTCCCCTCCCACTACTCCTTTCCAACCCATCGCCACTCCCACCCACCTCCACCACTCACTCCACCACTCACTCCCACTAACCTCTCTTACCACCCCCCACCATTACTCCCTTCCGCTAACCCTCCCCCTTTACTCTCCCCCACAACTTTCTATTGACATAATCTGAAACCAGTTATTTAAAGGGAAGGGGTAACCGAACCTAATCTAACCTATGGGCGGATACAGCTGTTCTTTGGTATAATAATCTTGCATTAATTGTAGCATTGTTTATAAAGGTTAACATCAGTTTGGTCTTACTGGCATTTGTTATTATGTGCTCCCTAAATATCAAGATATATATTATGTTACCTGTGTCTGTCTGTCTGGCAATATTGACACAAGTGGCTTCTGATCAATAATTAAGCAGTACTTGGGTTGAATTATCGTAAGGTAACTTGACTGTCTGTTTTGTATCACCAACACCGATTTTCTCCTCCCCTGTACGAGTGTTTGTCGCGGCTACGTCTACTGTATAAGCTGCCATTCCCTCCGCCCCGTGAACATTAATTTTTATCCCCAGGTCATGTTTTTTTTTTAAGTGTTTGAGAGATTCTGTTTAATGTTATTTGTGTATCTGTCATTCCTCTTATTATTATCCGCTTCTCTCTCTCTGTCTCCCTTCCGTTTCATCCCAACTTGTCTCTTTATCCCCATTTCTGTTTAAATATTAGTTCTATGTAACCAGAACGCCATTATCGTTAGAAGATTAAACTTGACAGTGAGATGAGCGCCACCATACACTACACTAGGGGGGGGGGGGCTGGTTATAACCCATCATCACCCACTCTGACCACGGAAAATTTAGTCACGGTGTTAATATGTTCACTTAATTATAGAGTAGACAAGCGGGGATGTAGAGAGAGGGGGAGAGGTGGATTTGACGAGAGAGAGAGAGAGAGCACACAATATGGACGCTTTACCACATACCCCTGTGAACTTTGCTCACATGCCTACCTGTTTTAATTGTACCTTGTGGTGATGATGAACCAACACGTTCGTCTGGTCGCCCACTCACCTGTCCGTCCGTCCGTCCGTCCCACCCCTCCTATACCACCACCATAACAAAACTGACGTGTGTGGAGAGGTTTTATATTTTCAAATGTTACCTGTGTGTGTGTGTGTGTGTGTGTGCTTGAGTGTCTTGATAAGGTATGTGGAAGATTAACTCTGCGTGTGGGGGGAGGAGGGGGGTGCAGGAGATAGTGAGTAGTAGAACAAACAGTGTTGAGGGCGGGGAAGAATGATGGTGGTGTTGGCGCTGCCCTCCACAACACTATGGGGTCAAAACTATTCTAAACATACCCGGACCTTCCTACCCCCTCCCTTCCTCAATGACTTACTTGACGTGAGATGCGCGGTAGGAAGTCAACGATTCATTCAACAGTAAGAAGAAGCAGAAGGGGTCACGTAAGTATATAATCAGCGATAGAGACTACGTTAAGATCCGAGGTACTTGAAAACTCGTTAGGTTATAGTCGCCATCAAATTTATGAAACGTTGACTTATTATGTTCAGGATCAAGTAGGCTGTTGTGGGTATGGTAATCGGGGGAGTTGTAAGCACCTGTGATAGATAGTCTTATAGGTTGTATTTTCACCTGGGCAGCTTGGTTTTAGGGTGAGCTCTAAAGGTAAGAGACTTCAGGACGGCACTGGAGTGAAAATTTGGTGAGCTTCCACGAGTCTTAAGTGGAGGGTCGTGGAGAGTGGCCCAGAGGGAAGGAGGGAGGGGGGGTCACTTTATTATTCATTACTTAACTAAGACCTGTGACCACGCCTCGATGAGAACCAGTCGTCTATTGACCACAACCTTCCCGAATCATATGTGAAAGTGTGAAGGTAATTGGTCAGTGTGTCGGGTACAGTAGTTAGCGTGATATTAAACGCAAGACTCGGCGACAACAACAGAAGTGGTCTCGGAAATATTGACTCAAATTCCTCTCGGCGTATGTCAATTAGCGGTTCACGGATGAGTCACAATGCCAGAGAGAGTTAATGCAATGCTTTACCAATAAACGTTGAGGAGCTTCTGCAGTCTGTCCACGCTGGCGGGTGTTTTGTAAGCAATGACCTTCTGTTTGTGTGGTTAAGACAACAATTTGTGTGGTGGGGTGATATTAGGGGAAGAGGTGGGTGTGTGTGTAATGTAAATAACAAGTGTGTGTGTGTAATTGAATGTCTGTGATTGTGGTGGGGGGGGAGGGGGGGGAGCAGTGGCCGTGATGATTGATTAAAGTAGGAAGTGTGTGTGTGTGTGTGTGTGTTTGTTTTGACCTATATTGATGGAACAGGTGTTTATGCAGTTATAATGTGGTAGTCGTTGTAGTGGTAGGTGATGGTGGTAGTGGTAGATGATGGTTGTTGTGGTAGTGGTAGGTTGTGGTGGTTGTTGTGGTGGTTGTTGTGGTAGGTGGTGGTGAAGTAGGTTATTAAAGGAGCGTTTCTCAGACACCACACTTATTCCTGCCAACAACTCGACGCCTGTGTGATGCTTGTCCCTCCTACCCTGACCTCCCCCCCCCCTCACCCCCTCTCCTCCTCCTCCTCTAGTATCCTTGTCTAATAATATCAAGTGCCAGGACTCTCACCAGGAGGTAGGATATCTGTTCAGGAGGGAATGATTTGGGGAGGGAACTCACTTGATCCTGTGTGGACAACCCCTGCCTCCCTTACCTTGATGTGCCTCTGTCAATCAAACCCTAAGTATAAGCAGGAGGTAGACAGACAGACAGACAGACAGACAGACAGACAGACAGATAGCTAGCTAGATAGATGTAAATAAGACAAGATATCACTCACACTGGTATATAGATAGATGACGTGAGCCGTTATCATTGTTACTGCTATATATACATGATAAAACGAGGCGCTGTCACACCTACTCTGATATATAAGTGATAACACAAGGCTTCCGTCGCCAGTTGGATGTGTGTAGATGAAGTATTCAGTACTACGAGGACACGTCTGCAGTTGTGTGTCAATGGGGTCATGCTTGTAGTAGTGTGTCAAGATGGCTGATATATAGTAGTGTGTGTTGATGATGATCCTTCCCTTGCACTGATTTTCCCCGAAGTGGGTTGATAAGGTACAGGATATGGGTAGAAAAAGTAATGGGAGGGTATGGAAGCTTTGAGAATCACCCCCCCCCCCCTGATTCCTCTTATTTCTTCCCTCTTTCATCTCCTCTCTCCTGTGTGCCATTTTCTCGTCACTTCCGCCTTCTTACAGATTTTTCTTTAATTTGATTTTGTTTTACCTTCGTGCTTTCTCTGCGTCCCTACATTATACACTCTCCCACCTCACCACCCCCCGAAACTCGTATTGGCAGTAATATTAGGAAGGCTTTACCACAGTACTGGGCTCTTGGTCAGGCTGGGTGAAGTAGATGGATAAGAGCTTTGATCTGAGGGCTTCGTCACTCTCAAGACGTGACAGATGACAACAAGTGGAATATTGATCGTTACTAATGATGATAATATATGATGTTATTGTAATTGGTGTTATTGGTGATTATAATATTACTGATAATAATAATATCACCAGTAATATCAGTTATGGTACAGGTAATAATGATGATATTGGTAGTATTCACATTATTAAACCAGCTCAGGAACGATACCACGGTCTGGGAAATATCGGAGTGTCACTGTGGTAGCACCTGGTCAGTTTGGGCGTTATTTACATCAAACGTTTATCATTAGTAACTTGTCACACGTTAGTCAGACCTGCTAAATGAGGCGTAAATCCACAAATCTCGTTCTCGAGTTATTAGGGACACACACACACACACACACACACACACACACACACACACACACACACACACACACACCAAATGGATAAATTATACCAACACCACCACCGAAGCTCACCACCACTTCTTCCCCGAGAAGTCCGTCAGATCTCACCCAGCTGACTTGCCCTGGATCACACCTCGGATCAAAAGACTTATGCAACAGAGAGACAGAGCATTTCATCTCAATGACCACATCCGCTACAGGTCACTTCGCAACAGAGTCATCCGCGAAATACGCACTGCAAAGAAGTCCCACTACCCAACCAAATTACAACACCTGAAGCAGACCAACATCAGTCAATGGTATGGTAAGCTTAAAGAACTCTGTGGACTAAACAATATGACACACCCCCTCCCCTTCCTTAGCCACCTCACTAATGTTGACGCAGCTGAGCAAACAAATAACCATTTCGCTACTATATGCCAGACGCTCCCACGGCTTGACACAACCACTCTCCCTGCTTACCTACCAGCCCCCCTTCCCACTGACTTAGTAGAGGAATTTGACGTAGCAAAACGCCTGGACAAACTAAAATTAAAACGCTCTACCACCCCCATTGACTTACCAATGAAACTATTCAAGGAGTTCTCCCCGGAGCTTGCTAAACCCCTCTGCTCCATCATCAATGCTTCTCTCAGTCAAGCCAGATGCCCAGCTGACTGGAAGACCTCTTATGTATCACCAGTGCCCAAGTCAACCAGCCCACAATCCTTAAATCAGCTACGACCTATTGCAATCACCCCAATACCCAGCCTAATCTGTGAAAGTTTTGTGTTTGACTGGGCTTATGCTGATATTGCAGGAGTCGTAGACCCTCAGCAATTTGGCAACATGAAAACTTCCTCCACCACTCACTGTCTTGTCAGCTTTCTCGATTACATATACCGCCATCTCGAGAAACGAAAAACGTCTGTAGCTGTCGCCTTCATTGATTTCACTAAAGCGTTCGACCTAGTCGACCACAATATAATCATAAACAAAGCTATTGACCTCGGGCTTCGGAGAAGTCTCATACCATGGCTTACAGACTTCCTCAGTGACCGACGCCAAGCTGTACGCTTCCGAGGGGCTGTCTCCACCTTTCAGTCACTCACCTGTGGCGTCCCCCAAGGCACCAAGATGGGACCACTCTGCTTCCTTATGCTCATCAATGATGCCCTAAGAGAAGCCCCTGCTCGCTGGAAATATGTCGACGACTCCACCATTGGGATCAGCGTCAACAATTCCGCTCCCAACTATACCGCCCTTCAGGATTTATTGAACAGTCTCCAAAACTGGGCCACCAACAACCATGTCACCATCAACCATACCAAGACAATGGTTATGCACATCAACCTCTCCTCCGACATTGTCCCACCTCCTTCCATTACCCTAGGTCCGAACACACTCCAGGTTGTAGATTCCACGAAGCTCCTCGGCGTCACCATAGACAACAAACTAAATTGGAAACCACACGTCAGTGAAGTTGTCAAATCCTCCAGTTTCCGTCTCCACCTCCTCCGCCGACTCAAGTCCCTCGGAGTTCCTGCACCCGAGCTCCTCAGTGTTTACACAACATTCATACTTCCCAAGCTCACCTATGCCTCCCCCACCTGGTCTTCCTCCCTAAATGCCACACAACGTAAACACCTAGAAAAAGTGCAAAAGAGGGCATGCAAGATTATTCTCTCCCCTTCCTACTCCACATATCAAGAAGCGCTCAACACACTGACCCTTTCGACTCTCACTGACCATCACCACGGCCTCATCTGCAAATTTGGTAAGAAGCTTCTACACCATCCCCGACACCGGCCCCTACTACCACCTGAGATCCCTGTCCGAGAATTGCTGTTCGACACCACAACCGCATCCAGCCCATACGTGCACGAACTGATCGCTATAAGAACAGCCCAGTCCCAACCATTGTAAAAATTATCAATAACATGTAATAAATCAGTGTATTCACTCCCAGTAAACACTGCTCCCTACACTGTCACTATGTTGAAATGAACTGTATTTTGAGCTGATCCCCATCTAAGTTACTATATGTCTTATTTGTGTCACTTATGTCACTTGTATATTATTTGTAATTCGTAACCCATTCCCCAAATATGTAACTGTATATTTTCAGCCTTCTGGCTGCCAAGCTCTTTCAATAAACCGTTAATTATTATTATTATTATTATTATTACACACACAGAAAACGATATCCAGCCACAGTGATCAGGATTATCAGTGATTTAAATGATCAAAGATATTATTAGGGTAGCAATATATATATATTTACCCTGTTTATTTTAAGAAGATTGCCATTGTGTGGTTGTGGAGGGTATTAGGCGGTGATCCTGAGATAATGCCCCGCCCCGCCGAGCCCAGCCCAGCCCCCGCCCCCTGTAAATGCTGTTCCCTTGTGTGTGTGTGGTGACGAAACCTGCTGATTTGTAATTTATTTCCTCCTGGTGAAGTAAAGTAATGGTTAACCCTCCTCCTCCCTCCCTCCTTCCTTCCTCCTCCCCCCTCCTCCTCCTCCCTCCCTCCCTCCCTCCTCCCTCTCCTCCCTCCCTCCCTCCCTCCCTCCACCAGTATCACAGATTATATTTGAGTTATTTTGCTACTGGTTATCTTTATGTGGGTCGTCGTTCTGTTATTGTGGAACTGTATCATCTCTGCTGGTGGTGGTGGTGGTGGTGGTAGTGATGGTTATAGTGGGGGTCGTTAGTGATGATGGTGACATTGATGGTGGTTGTAGGTGATGGTGATGTTGGAGAAGTTGGTCATAGTTTCAGTGGAAGTGACGCAAAAGTGATGGTGAGTGTGGTATTAGTGGTGGCTGTAGTTACAGTATAAACGGCTGTTGAAAGGGGTGTGTGTGTGGGGTCACATGACACTGATGCTCCAGTGATTATGATGACTTCCCAGACAGGGGGGGAAGTCCTGCCCCACACTCCCACCTGCCCCACACTCTCCCACCTCCTGCCCCCACACTCCCCACCTGCCCCACCCACCTACCCTCCACCCTACCCCACACCCTCTACCCCACACTCCCCCACCTACCCACACGCCCCCCCCCCCGCCCCCACCACCCCACACGCCCCCACCTACCCACACGCCCCCACCTACCCCACACGCCCCCACCTACACACCCCACACACGCCCACCTACCCCACACGCCCCCACCTACCCCACACACCCCACCCTCTACCCCCACCCACCCCACACGCCCCACACCCCACACGCCCCACCTACCCCACACCTCACCCTCCCACACACGCCCACACCCCTACCCCCACACGCACACACACTCCCCCACATCCCCCACACCTACCCCACACTCACCTTACCCCACACAACTACGCTCCCAAGTTTTGTTTTTACATTCGGTACTATACGAAGTGTAAAGAGGGAGGAGCAGAATATGATAAAGAAGGTAAAATGAAATAAGCGTGAAGAGTCAAGGTGAGAGGGAGGGAGGGAGGGTGAGGGGAGGAGGGCGGTGGGGATGCAACAGGTGGCCAGGTGAGTGTGTGGGAGGGAGGTGGAGAGATCGGGTGGCAGTAGCAGTAAGATGGAGGGTGGGAGGCTGGTGGAGGGAGTAGGAGGCTGGTGGAGGGAGTAGGAGGCTGGTGGAGAGAGTAGGAGGCTGGTGGAGAGAGTAGGAGGCTGGTGGAGAGAGTAGGAGGCTGGTGGAGAGAGTAGGAGATGGGGAGTAAGGGGAGGAAATTGAGGATGAGAGAGATAATTATAATCTGAGGTGGGATGAGGAGACAGGAATGAGATTAAGAGGAAAAATATCGGGAAAATAGGTAGGAGACGGGAGTGTGGAGGTCGAGAGAGAAGGTAAGAGGAGGAGGAGCAGCGGGGAGGTCGGTGCGTGGAGGCCGGAGAGGAGGTAGGTGGTAGGTGTCAGTGTGGTGCGGAGCGGCCCCGAGTGAGGTACGACGCCCTCCAACCTCCCAGCCACCACTACCTTGCTCAGTACCACACCCTCTACACACACACACAAACGTTCCCTAATAACATCACGGTGCACAAATGTTCTTAAACCAACTTTACTAAAAATCTAATGGAAAAAAACTATTAGATATGAAAGAAAAACATTAATTTGGAGTTTGGTGTGTGTGTGTGTATTTGTGGGTGTTTTCTAATACGTGTTAATATCGGTAAAAAGCCAGCCGATACCTTGCTGCCGACGATCACACACGTATTATGTTGTGGAACGAGTTGGGTGTTGTGTTCGTCCTCCGCCGCCCGCTCGGTATTGTGCCCCCCGACAGCTGAGGAACAACAGCGGGTGTAAATATTCAGTGCTGGAAGGAAAACTGTGATTTAAATATCCCATTGTGTTGACGAGGAAATATAGTTTTAAAGTCTTACGTGTGGTAGAGGAATGTGTTTCAGGTGTCCCATTTTGAAAATAAATATGGGTTGAGTGTCCCATGTGGAGGGGAAAATATGGCTTAAGTATCACACGTTGAAAGGAAAATCTGTCTTGAGCCTTCAGTGTCTCATGTTATTAAGAAAATGTACCTTAAATATTCATGTTGTCATTTTTTCGGTGATATTTGTGCGACGAAATGAGTGAAAGTTTACTGGCTGCGTGGCGGAGGTTGTGTTGTGTTTATAAGTGCGGCACAAGGCGGTGTAACGAGGCAGTGGTGTGATAAGTGGGTATCTGGAAGAGGAGGAAGGGGATGCCCGTCACTCCCTCCTCCCCCCACACACAACCACCTGACGTGTCGGTGTTGTTGTAGGTGGCTGACGGACCTCCCGCAGAGCACCTGACCTTACTGACTATCCAGTTTCATCAGTGCCGTTTCTTCTCTCACTGTTTAGTCATATATTTCTTATGAAGAATTGAATTATTGACACTTTGTTACTCCCTCTGCTGTAACACATTAGGAATCATCACCTGTAACAGACTGTACCCTCACTTGTAACAGACTGTACCCTCACTTGTAACAGACTGTACCCTCACTTGTAACAGACTGTACCCCCACTTGTAACAGACTGTACCCTCACTTATAACAGACTGCACCCTCACTTGTAACAGACTGTACCCCCACTTTTGACAGACTGTATCCTCACTTGTAACAGACTGTACCCCCACCTTTGACAGACTGTACCCTCACTTGTAAAAGACTGTATCCTCAACTGGGGCAGACTGTACCCCCCTACTTTTGACAGACTGTACCCTCACTTGTAACAGACTGTATCCTCACTTGTAACAGACTGTACCCTCACTTGTAACAGACTGTACCCTCACTTGTGGCAGACTGTACCCTCACTTGTAACAGACTGTACCCTCACTTGTAACAGACTGTACCCTCACTTGTAACAGACTGTACCCCCACTTTTGACAGACTGTACCCTCACTTGTGGCAAACTGTACCCCCACTTGCAACAGACTGTACCCTCAACATAAGACTGACAGGGAAAATGTATTCCCCGCTGTTGTGATCAGTTTGATGGCAGCAATGCGTTTTGTGCAGCAGCAGCAGCAGCATTAACAGCACTAGTCAGAATATTAGCAATAATGTGACCAATAACATCATTAAGCGCATCAGCAGCATTAGTATTGACAGCACCAGTACAGTCATCATTGTGTTATGATTAATGACCAACAGATGTACAGGTGTTGGGTGGACCACCTGACTGTTGTGTGGCCAGGTGGTCCACAACCTTCACCACCTGACTTGTGTGGCCAGGTGGTCCACAACCTTCACCACCTGACTTGTGTGGCCAGGTGGTCCACAACCTTCACCACCTGACTGTTGTGTGGCCAGGTGGTCCACAACCTTCACCACCTGACTGTTGTGTGGCCAGGTGGTCCACAACCTTCACCACCTGACTTGTGTGGCCAGGTGGTCCACAACCTTCACCACCTGACTGTTGTGTGGCCAGGTGGTCCACAACCTTCACCACCTGACTGTTGTGTGGCCAGGTGGTCCACAACCTTCACCACCTGACTGTTGTGTGGCCAGGTGGTCCACAACCTTCACCACCTGACTGTTGTGTGGCCAGGTGGTCCACAACCTTCACCACCTGACTGTTGTGTGGCCAGGTGGTCCACAACCTTCACCACCTGACTGTTAACTGATTATTTTGTGGTTGAATTCTTTTCTTTCCTTGGCCATTGTTTTGGTGGAGGTGATCAATGACACGTTTTGGTAATTGGTGGAGTGTGTTGTGGTGTAGTGGCAAGGGGAGTGTACTGGGTGTAGTGGCAAGGAGAGTGTACTGGGTGTAGTGGCAAGGAGAGTGTACTGGGTGTAGTGGCAAGGGGAGTGTACTGGGTGTAGTGGCAAGGAGAGTGTACTGGGTGTAGTGGCAAGGAGAGTGTACTGGGTGTAGTGGCAAGGAGAGTGTACTGGGTGTAGTGGCAAGGAGAGTGTAGTGGCAAGGGGAATATATTGGTGGTATCGTGAAGGGTGTGTAGAGGCAATGTAGTTGACGGGAGGAGAGTGTATGGCGGGTGTCAGGCTGGAGGTGAACTAGTTAGGTTGTAGAGGTCGACGTGCTCACCTGCGGCTGGTCACAAGGGCACCGGAGGCTGGTGGACGCTGGCTACATACACACACACACACACACACACACACACGTACATACATACATACATACATACACACATACATACATATATGAGAGAGAGAGGGAGAGATTCTTGTGTTCCTTAAAATTGTTCGGTTGTCGCTTTCTCTGTCTGTCTGTCTCACACGTGATTAGTTTTTAATCTGTGAAGGAATTTTGACGAAACCTTACAGAGCAGCTCCCAGGCCTCTGTTGTTCAAGTTACGGTGAGAATTTGGGGATATTTACACAAAACGAATCTTGAATTTTACTTGATTATTATAAAGTAGGTTTAGATGCGCATAATACAACTATATACAGTAAGTACTTAAATGTACAGTACAGTATTGATTTGTTTTATGTATGTGTACTGTGTATGGGAATAGTACTTAGTATTGTGATATCTCTGAACATGTGTATTGGTGAGTTTAGTAAGGAAGAGGTCCACTACTCCCGTGTCCACACATACCTTAACATCTACGTGCAGATCAGCAGCACGAGGCCCACTTGGCATTGTGTTGATTCACTCTCTACCAGTGATGGCGGTATACGGTATATCTATGACGATTATTTTGTTTATTCAGTAGATGGTTAACTGGGAGGACGGGGCAGTGTGGGGATGAGTAAGGTGGCGTAGCAGGCTGCTGCGGCGGTACACGTGTGTGTGGTGCACCAGGCTGGTAGTGTGAGCCCCCACAACAACCACACGTGTGGCTCTGCCTCTCCTCTCTACCACCAACACCACTATTACATGTGACACCCTCACCAGTCGTGTGGCCCTCACCACCACCTGCATCACACGTGATATACTCTTCTCTTTTCCCACATCTTTAGACATGGATATTGTAAGGCTTGTTGTGGCGCAACAACCATCTACACCACAACACCCAGCATATCCTCCTCCACAGTTATAATCTCCACCACAACGCTCCATACCACACCTCAGCCCCAGCAGGCTGCACCATCTCACAGGTGCGCCTGACGCTCCCTCCCAGACCAGCACTTTACAGGTATTGTCTGCTTGATGGACAACTCGCCCTCATTGTTTCACTGAAAAAATTAATAAAAGTAAATTCAACCTTCCTGCTGATACAAGGTGTCGTGCTGTGGTGGACGGTCTTACACGGGGTAACAAACCAAACGTCTGCCACTATTTACCTGAAGATCACGAGGGAGGAGTAACACCAGTAACTCATCCTTCTGGTTCCGTCACGAGGGAGGAGTAACACCAGTAACTCATCCTTCTGGTTCCGTCACGAGGGAGGAGTAACACCAGTAACTCATCCTTCTGGTTCCGTCACGAGGGAGGAGTAACACCAGTAACTCATCCTTCTGGTTCCGTCACGAGGGAGGAGTAACACCAGTAACTCATCCTTCTGGTTCCCACGACTGAGCTGGAGGTGATGAAAGTAGTGATGGTAGTAGTAGTTGTTGTTGTCTGGGTAGTGATGGTAGTAGTTGTTGTTGTCTGGTTAGTGATGATGGTGTTGAGGGTAATACTTATAGTGCTGGTGAATGGTTGTAGGACAGGGTGCTGGCATGGTGTAGTCTGTCTCGGGCCTACCTCACCTGTTGCTTCTGTGTGTGTGTGTGTGTCCCCTCTCCCACCAGCTCTCGGGTAGCAGCACCGCACTACAGGGAGGTGTGAGGCTGAGTAGACCTTGTGTAGAGGGGTTGGAGGATGATGATGATGCCACAGTAACCTGACCAGCAGCACCACCTGCTCGGGTTACCCTTGTTCCCATCAGGTAACACAAGACACCCTCATCACCCTTCAGGTATACTCCACTACACCCTCGTCTGGTCCACCTTACCACCCACCCCCCACACCTGGTCCACCTCACCACCCTCCACCTGGCTTTCCTCACTACCCACTGCACCTCTACCTCGCTCATTTTACCTCACTCATACAGGTAATGCATCGTCTCATTTTCATTTAACACACAGGACGTTGTGTCATGTTACTCACTAGACAAGTTGGCCGCGTGATTCTCTTAACCCCATTTCCGTATTGAGGAGAATCTCTGGGTAATGTGTGCTTCCTTCTGGCCTGGTTTGTGAGTCTGTGTAATGTTGATTTACTTGTTCTGGCAGCGACGCATTGCGATATCTGTGTGAAGGAAAGACAGTACGTATTAGTGTCACTTCCCGATTCATCCTTCTACTGGCCTCTCTACCTTTCCCCCACCTGCCGCGCCTCTTCCACCACCACCTGCTCCACACAACACCCTCCACCCCACTACCAAGATCACCAGAATGAATCACACTGGAAGAACCACTCTGAAGTAGTGTGTCCACCAGCTTTAGTTATGTATTCCGTGACGTCTTAATGTTGTCATGCTGGAGTAAAATGCTGCAGTGGGTTATACCTTGTGAGGCGGACAGCTGCGTGAACCAGGACCATCACACACACACACACACGCACACACACACACACACACACACGCACACACACACACACACACACACACACATGAAATACACAACGTTATATACATCGGTGAAATAGTAATTATAATGTTTATTGGAGTTGGTTTATTGAAAGGGAAGGTGGAAACTGATAAGATGAGGCAGTGACAAGGCAGGAGGTGGGTGCCGCTGTAGTCAGGTTCCCTGGAAATGTCACCGAGCTCTCCGCCACAGGTCGTGATAAGCGCTATTTTAGGAAGTGGCGTTGTGTCCTCTGTGTCGAAGGTTGGTGGTTCATTTTGGTGAGTAGGGCGGTGCCTTGTGCCAGTCAGTCAGTAGTCCTTCATGGTAAGGTTATCATAACGTTCCATGTGGGTGAGTGAGGGACAGACGCACCTTCCTCCTGGGTGACACCATGAGAGGCTGGCCTCATGGTGCACATGAACCATAAACTGGTAACTTAGATTATACAATGCGCCACGTGACAAGCCTTCCTAAATCTGTCTGCTTGCTTACTTGCCAGAAAGCTTACTTGACTTCCTGCCTCCTTAGCTTGAAGCTTACCTTCCTCCCTTGATGCGTGGCCTGGGACCAGGCAGCTGGTGAGCCATCGCCTTTACTCGCCTGCCGCCGCACAATAAAGGTCTCTGTAGTGTTGTGTGCGAGTTCACAAAACTTCCATTTTTTATGCACGTGAAGAGGACGAAGACCTGTTTTGACAAAGATCGAGCAGACGTTAGTATTAGTAGAGTGAGACTGACGTGTTTGGTAAACTGGAGTAGAGACCTGCTTATGGAGGTTACAGGTATTAAGTATCACCAGGTGATGATAGCACAGTGGACGACGTGCGGTAAACAAGAGGGCAGGTGAGTGTGATTGTACAGAAGCGAAGACCTAGGTCATGGTGTAGGGAGCAGGATGGGTGGGTGCATCAGTGAATGAATTTCTTGACGAATGAAAAGGTGGGGTGGGTGGGTGCTGGGTCACGGACTTGGTATTGTTGTGAGCTCTGTAACGTACAGTACATGGTTAAAATACGATAGAGCAGCTTCACTCCCCCACCACCATCCACACCCATAAGGTACATTGGTATCTGTAACTTCTGGGACACTGTGTTACTTAGAATATGTATGTAACTTTTGATACCCTTACTGATACCCTTTTCATAAATTATTCTGACGTGTGAATAACGCTGCAGTGTAATCCTCACATCACTTGCCAGGAGGCGAAGGAAAGTGTGTAGAGTAAAATAAATACAGTATCCCCCAACACTCTTGCTCGGGTTCCCAGTAGTCATGTTACACGGTAAATTCCTTTTGAAATAAAATCGTCAGGAGTACCATTGGTCATGTACCGAGCTGAGGGTGGAGGGGAAATGGCATGATCTTGCATTCATTATGTGTATTTTACGTGAAGTTGGTAAGGCATGCTAGGAGAGGAGTAGTGCTTTCGGACGTGAAGTATGAGAGGCTTTTGTTGTTTATATAAGAACATTTACGAAATTTAGTAAGTGAGAACAAGCATATGTGAGAAGTGTGTGTGTGTGTGTGCGCGCGCAGGGTGGGGCACGGGCACCTGCTTCTGCCATCACTCAATATGGTCGCACTGGTCCCCGGATCTCACTTACTGCCTTACTGGACTGTACACTGTTAGCCACGCCTGTAAGAGATGACATCACAGCTAGAGCCTTTGGACCTGAGAATTATTCCACCAAGCCAGATAGAGCCAGAGACGGATCACTGTGTTGATTAAGTAGTGTTGTTGTTGCTCGCGTGTCTTCTTAACCTTCCCTCATCTGGCCTGGTCATTCTCCATCACGTTTACATGTTTAAGTAATATTTTATGTTATGAATCTTTCTCAAATTTGCTAGGCTAGGCCACACATGCCAGGTTATCGTAGACTGCCTCGCTGTACGCAGGTGAAAGTGTTGGATATAAATAATTAATGAGAACTGATGATGGTCGCCTGTCTCTTGTGTGTCACTGCAGACTTGGAACCCAAAGCCAACCTCCAATAGAGATTTGCAAATATAAGAGTATTGTTAATATTTCGTTGAGGAAGACGTTCAGGTCAGAGCTACCGGTGTACGAAGGAAATGTAACCTGTCAGTTTTTTTCAATGGACTGATTTCTCACCACTAAAATAGTTAGGTTAGGAATATATATGATACTACACAGTGCACTCAGATTTTGTAGACTTTTGTACATCCTTGAATTACATGATTAGAATTACTGGCTGTTTGATGTACTTTATCTACTTTCTTTGCTTGCGGTGTTCACGTCTTGTCGGTATACTAGCCTAGCTGGTCGGGTGGTCGATCACCTCCCAGTTGAGCAAGTACTGGGCATGAGCGGGCCGTTGAATGGCTGTACCTGAATATATACAGAGTTGGTCAGGCACGGACATGGAGGAACTCATGCTTAATGCTATCACAACATTTTCTTACGGATAACTGCTGCATGAATTCACAACCCTTACTCCAAACAGTCCAAGACTTCTACGCTGGTATAGTTTCTTTAGCGTGAGGCTGTGGTTTGCAGTGGAGTGACCATCTGCTTCTTCCTGTTACCTCTTTCCTTTGTGTGCTATAAACTGGACAGCTGTAGATGTTGTTGACTCGCCTGGTAGCCGTTCATTGGACGCTCTTAATCCTTTATCAGTCATCAGCACATCTCGGAGACCCAAAGCAAGTACATTACACCAGATGTTCTTTCAAAGTACCTCTCGAAGATCTTATTAGACACAGACCATCAAGGAACCTCTAGTCTAAGATCTTTGTATCAACCCAACTTCAGATCTTTCTCACATTATTACGTTGACAAGTGTGGCTCGCTTATAATACAGTACCATGAGCGACACCATCCCTCCCTACTTAATGTTTTGGAGGTCGTGACATTAAGAGCCGAAAATGTCACGATATAGTAATGCTTTTATTTATGTTTATGGTGTGTGTGTGTGTGTGTGTGTGTGTGTGTGTGTGTGTGTGTGTGTGTGTGTGTGTGTGTGTGTGTGTGTGTGTGTGTGTGTGTGTGTGTGTGTGTGTGTGTGTGTGTGTGTGAGGTCGTCATGATGCTGTGACCACATGGGAGAGGATGTTCCTTTATAACCCGTACTTGCTCCCCTTCCACTGTCCTGCTCACCTGCACCAACATCTCTCTCTCTCTCTCTCTCTCCATATATACATCATCTCGGATATTTTGCAGTAATTTTCCCGCATTGTTGTTGTTATATTTGTAAATATTATTATTTTCAGTATTATACGTGTTTTCTGGTCGTCCTGAATCCATTGATATATCTAAAATTATCTATGAGTTCACAAGTTTAAATCAAGATGACGGTAATTACCTCCCCCCCCTCCTCCCCAACACTGTAATTAGTTTTCCCCGTGGTAATTAACCCTCCCCCCACACGGTAATTTCAGGAACTATGTATTCTTTTTGTATATGTAGTAGTCACTGTGTGCGGAACGAAGTAAGGTATTTTGATTTTGAAATTAAATAGAAAGTGTTGAGAAGGATTTTTCATTTGGTCGCTTCTTTCTTATAATAATAATAATAATAATAATAATAATAATAATAATAATAATAATAATAATAATAATAATAATAGGCTTTTAGTGATTTTTTGAGTGTTTCGTTAAATTCAGCTATGATTCTTTCCCGCCGTAAAGTACTGTAACACGGACCAGGTTTCCTCGGAAGAATCTGATGACTTTCACGTTAGGATAATGTGTTATGTCGTAAGGGCGTGATGAAAACAACTTAAGTTATCATGTAACGTTATTCAGCTTGATTTTTTGTATTAGATGATTAGGTCTTGACGAGATTGACGAGATTTATAGAAAATCCCAAATCCGTACTTGGTTAAAATCACCATGTGTGTGTGTGTGTGTGTGTGTGTGTGTGTGTCCTCGGCTCCGTGCCCGTGACCCGTGGCTGCCTCCTCGTCCCTCACCCTCTCCCACGCCCTTGACAAACTGTTTCTCCCACACATTTCTCTCTCGTGCTGTGCTTTACCCGTGTGTATTCTTTCTTTCTTCCATCACATCCCTGCACCTCCCATCACACCCCTGCACATCTCATCTCCGTTATACCATAGTCGTTCACCTCCTTCGTGTGACTCCCACCCTGCTTCTGGCGACACCAACCTGTGATCAGATTCCACTGTGAGGTCATCTGGACTAACGCGGAGTATTTCCTCATTGTCACCGACTGTGTATATGTGTGTGGGGAGGGGTGGGTGGGTGGTGTAGGTGAGGCAGTGTGGGGAGGGTGGGTGGGTGGGTGGGTGGGTGAGATAGTGTGAGGGTGGTGATGAAGAGAACATACAGTATCTCGGTCAAGGGGAACTCCTCCACACCTACACTATCATCACCATCTCTTACACAGGCGTTTCACCGTGCACACCTCCAGGCCCACGTTACTTATGAGTTATATGAGTTTACGTTATTTCACCGCGCAATAAAACCACGTACAGTAATGTGTGTGGGTGTGTGTGTGTAAAATAATACAGCCATAGTAGAAAATGCACACATATATGTATTAACACAGAAACATGGGGGAGAGGGTCATTTAACAAGGAATTTCAATGTAATTACAATACAAAGGTAAGATTGGCAAGGGGTGAGCACAAGTTTTCTACGATTTGATGATTTTTACAATGGTTGGGATGGGGCTGTCCGTTTAACTATCTGCGCGTAGTGGTGCTCACCGTTTAACGATCTGTGCGTAGTGGTGCTCAAACTATAAGAAGAACAATTATCGTCGAGTCATTTGAAGAGTGTAAATTTCCACCCGGATTTGGTGTTGAGTAGAGAGGCGTCTAGAGAATGGGGTTCAGTGTGCCCTATGGAATGAAAGAAAACGTGAGTGGGTGTGCGGGAGGATCTATTATATTTTATTTGTTCAAGTGTTTATAGTGGTCGACGACTCTCAAGGTAGTCTCTGCTGGTCATAAGTTAACATGTATTTCTTTAATCCCAGAATGTCTTTGATTGTGTGAGGTGTAAAGGTGTTCCTTGGTCATGTAAATATTGAACAGATGTGGTGACCAGTGTGAAGCTGCACAGTACTAGGCTGATACTACAAGTTGTCCCCTTTGAAACGGTTAATTTCTCCATCTTGCACTATTTTAGTATTTCTCAACAGGTTGATAACGAGGCTGTGAGCTATAATTCACTGGGGAATACGTTACAAGGTCTGAAAGTTCTATAAACGCTCGCGCACGTTTATCTTCGTCTGTGTCTGTCTGCGCGAGAGCGCGTGCGCGGCTGCATATATTTTAATATACGTGGTCGTTTGTGTTTCTGTTTGTGTATGCATATGTACTGCACAGTATATGGCAATACAGAAGTATACATGCTTGTAGACTGTGGTGTGTGGTCTTAAATTAAGGAAGGAGGATGAACGTGAGGGATATAGAGGGTATACTGTATAGAAGAGATCTAGGTTGGCAAGGCGTGTGTGAGGGAGGGAGGGGCGGATCAGGTGTGGGGCAGGCAGGTAGGTTAGCCAGGCCCCCCCGCCGCCTGCCCTGCCACAACACATGCCCACCATTTACTCATTCATTCACTTTACCTCAGTCCCAGCTCGGCTCTAAAATTATTTCGCCAGCGGTGTTGCATCTGTAGGGTGTTGTGCGTAGGTGTTAGTGTGTGGTGCGTGTCAAGTGACAAAACTGGTTTGGTGATGGGTTGGTGGTTGGCACAGTTCCGCGGTGTGGGGAGGGAGGGAGGTGTGTGTGTGCGCGGTAGTGGTGTGGCGCTGGTCAAGTGCGGTGTGTGTAGTGTTGAGCACCTCGCTTGCACCTCATCCTCACAAGTGCCCAGCTATTGTGAGTGTCCCTCATCCTCACAGGGAAGGAACTGTGTTATTGTGGAGTGTGAGGAGAGTGAGGGGTGAGGTAGAACCACCAACACGACGTGCTGGTAAACGGGCATCACGCAGCCTCAAGCTGTAGGTACCCAGCGTATCATTGGGTGTGTTTACCTGGTGCTGGGTAGTGGTAATGGCACTCCCAATTGTGGCTAGCGACTTGCTGTTTAAAGCATCAGGCGCTCGTCACCACCAGTGAAATGTTGGGCTAACGGCACACCATACAGCTGGTTTAACCTCGTGCAGTGTGCCCCGCTCTCCTCACTGCTGTCTCTCTTAACCCTCACTGCACCATTACCAGAGTGTCGGTATACAGTGATGGTGTGAGTGTAGGGAAGAGTGGGACATGTGAGTACAGACAGGTGTGTGGTGATCACAATGCCGCTCTTGACGAGGCTCAAGTCGCCCACCAGGTCGTCCAGCAAGAACAGGTCGACCGACGGTGTTAAGAGGTACGCCCGCCACTCATCCCACCACGTATTACCACCACGTATCACCACCACGTATCACTACCACGTATCACCACCACGTATCACCACCACGTATCACCACCTCTCTCCTCTAACATGTACTGTCCAGGCCTGGAAACAACCACTATTTAACCCTGGCTGGTTTTGGGTTCATTTGCATTTAATGTACTTCCCAGGGTTCATCCATGCCCCCAGTACCTCCCAGGGTTCATCCATGCCCCCAGTACCTCCCAGGGTTCATCCATGCCCCCAGTACCTCCCAGGGTTCATCCATGCCCCCAGTGCCTCCCAGAGCTCATCCATGCCCCCAGTACCTCCCAGGGTTCATCCATGCCCCCAGTACCTCCCAGGGTTCATCCATGCCCCCAGTACCTCCCAGGGTTCATCCATGCCCCCAGTACCTCCCAGGGTTCATCCATGCCCCCAGTGCCTCCCAGAGCTCATCCATGCCCCCAGTACTCCAAACCTCCTTCGTATCCACAGTCTTCCCGGTATATCCCCAGTCTTCCCGATATATCCACAATCCCCCTGCTATACCACAGTCTTTCCGGTATAACCCCAGTCTTCCCGGTTGAGTCATTAGCTTCTCCTCTTACCGGGTTCCCTCACCTCCTTCCTGCTAGAAATAAACTCGCCCTCTCGGATCTTCCTTTGTGACTCCCTCGTGTTTCACTCTCGGTCTGCATGACGTGAGCTCCCTTCCCCTTACTGTGAGAGTGCCAGAGAGAGAGAGAGGGTGGGTGATGTGGGAGAAGGAGGGTGGGTGGTTGTGGGGAGAGGGAAGGTGGGTGGTGTGGGAAAGGAGATAGGGAAGGTGGATGGTGTGGGTGAGGAATGAACAGAGGGAGAGATGAAATGGACTAGAAGGAAGGATAGTTTGGTGTGGGAGAGGGTGGACAGGTATGAGGGACAGGTAAGTATGGCGGTCACACCTGGCCCTCACACTAGGCAAATACACAACCCTTCCCTCCCCTCATTCCCCCCTCACTCCCCTTCCCTCCTGCCTCCCTCAGTCCCCTTCCCTCCTGCCTCCCTCAGTCCCCTTCCCTCCTGCCTCCCTCACTCCTCATAAGCTAACAGACACTTTCAGATATTCCTAAGTTATATTTCTAGTACGGGATAACGCTACTACGGTCTGGGAACATTAACGCCTCAGTGGGTTTCCTGTCAATTAACTAATGACGAGGTTGACAGCGTTTTAGACTCCATCACCTTCCAACACTCTCTCATACTTTTTCCTCCAAATTTAAGATGCACCTCTTGTAGTTTTTGTAGTTGGTGTAGAAATGAATAAGGTTTGTGTGTGGTGGTGAAAGACGTTAGTTAAGACGACAACTCTTCAGGCTGCAGCATAAGGACTACCACGTTGTCAAGAGATTCTTACGCTGCATAATTATTTTTTGTTTATTGTTGACAGGAGATAAACAAGGGCGCATGCTTTAGTTACCCTTCACTCAACTGGTGAACATAATCTGCCGGTATCAGGAGTGTGTGTGTGTGTGTGTGTGTGTGTGTGTGTGTGTGTGTGTGTGTGTGTGTGTGTGTGTGTGTGTGTGTGTGTGTGTGTGTGTGTGTGTGTGTGTGTGTGTGTGTGTGTGTGTGTGTGTGTGTGTGTGTGTGTGTGTGTGTGTGTGTGTGTGTGTGTGTGTGTGTGTGTGTGTGTGTGTGTGTGTGTGTGTGTGTGTGTGTGTGTGTGTGTGTGTGTGTGTGTGTGTGTGTGTGTGTGTGTGTGTGTGTGTGTGTGTGTGTGTGTGTGTGTGTGTGTGTGTGTGTGTGTGTGTGTGTGTGTGTGTGTGTGTGTGTGTGTGTGTGTGTGTGTGTGTGTGTGTGTGTGTGTGTGTGTGTGTGTGTGTGTGTGTGTGTGTGTGTGTGTGTGTGGGGGTTTAAGAGGGTCAAGCACTCCAGGTTACGTCACGCTATATTTATGTCGTTTACTTCTTTCTGTGAGTTACTTTAGATCCTCCTTCATTAATTTAACCTGTGGAGTCAGTCTCGTTAGAATGGTGACTCGTGCTGTGGTTGAGGAGTCAGAAGGTAGAGGTCAGGTTGGGATGAGCTCTGTGTGTGTGTGTTTATAATGTTGAGTGTATATATCCGGGTAGAGTTAAGGAGGTGACTCCAACCAGCATCTCCGTGTTGGGGGGTGATATTAGGGAGTCATGGTTGTGTGGGGAGGGGATGCTCTCTCTCTCTCTCTCTCTCTCTCTCTCTCTCTCTCTCTCTCTCTCTCTCTCTCTCTCTCTCTCTCTCTCTCTCTCTCTCTCTCTCTCTCTCTCTCTCTCTCTCTCTCTCTCTCTCTCTCTCTCTCTCTCTCTCTCTCTCTCTCTCTCTCTCTCTCTCTCTCTCTCTCTCTCTCTCTCTCTCTCTCTCTCTCTCTCTCTCTCTCTCTCTCTCTCTCTCTCTCTCTCTCTCTCTCTCTCTCTCTCTCTCTCTCTCTCTCTCTCTCTCTCTCTCTCTCTCTCTCTCTCTCTCTCTCTCTCTCTCTCTCTCTCTCTCTCTCTCTCTCTCTCTCTCTCTCTCTCTCTCTCTCTCTCTCTCTCTCTCTCTCTCTCTCTCTCTCTCTCTCTCTCTCTCTCTCTCTCTCTCTCTCTCTCTCTCTCTCTCTCTCTCTCTCTCTCTCTCTCTCTCTCTCTCTCTCTCTCTCTCTCTCTCTCTCTCTCTCTCTCTCTCTCTCTCTCTCTCTCTCTGTCCTCTCTCTCTCTCTCTCTCTCTCTCTCTCTCTCTCTCTCTCTCTCTCTCTCTCTCTCTCTCTCTCTCTCTCTCTCTCTCTCTCTCTCTCTCTCTCTCTCTCTCTCTCTCTCTCTCTCTCTCTCTCTCTCTCTCTCTCTCTCTCTCTCTCTCTCTCTCTCTCTCTCCTCTCTCTCTCATTGCCATCACCAACCACCCTTCCCCGAGCTACCACCATCATGTTGCTCGTCCTCCAGTTCGACGGTGTGGTGGTCTGGGTGTGGCAGCTGGGTACCAGAATAGGCTGCCGCACATATAAATATTTAGCTTGATAGGACGTGGTTTGTTTGGGGTGTCGGGAGGAGGGGTTTGTCGTCACCGTTCTATAATTGGAGGTTTGCCTGCATGTCCCACCCATATGTACTACACCTAGCACCTACTGTGTGTGTGTGTATGTGTCTTCACCTGTGTACTACACCCTGTATTTCCTCTGTGTGTGTGTGTGTGCCCTCGCGTGCGCCTCACCCTTGTATGCTACACCCAATATACCTCTTATATTTTGTACCACATAGGCAGAAAGTCAGGAGTTAGTCAGACACAGACAGGTGTTGCCGACAGCTTATCTAACACAGGTTGGACGTGATTCTCATATTGATTTGGCGCCTGGTATGGAAGGTGGTGGTGGGGAGGGGGTGGGTAAAGTATAGCGAGAACACGTGGTCGACCGTGTGACGAGGGTTGATGCTGCTTTGTTCAGTAAGACTCTTGAGTTAAGGGATAAAGCAATTCACATAATGTATTTCCTCTTTTTTTGCCATTTCTTTCTGTTTCCTCGTTTCTTTCTTTCTTGTTCATATTTAGGAACACGTAATTGAATAGGTTCTTTCTTTTACTGAGGTTTTTCTCACCTTGAAATATTATATGACTTCGGTAATGTAACAGGAGATAACTGAAGCGCCTCGTTATGAGGTCTGGTCCGGAGGTACTTCAGTTCTATTAATAATGCGGATAGTGTAACAAAAAATTCATTTGGTTATTGTTTTAACATGTTACAGCGTAAAGCCCCAGAGAGCAATTAGATTGTGGTGTATTGTGAGCGTTCCAGTGTGTGTGTGTGTGTGTGTGTGTTGTAGTCAGCCCCAGGTTGTGCCACACAGACCTCTCCCTTCCTTCTCCATGCTGCCGAGGATTTTGATGCTGCACTTGTTTATCATCCTGCTGTTGTTGTTACTACTGCTGCTGCCCGTGCTGTCTGCTCCTTGGTTTTGTTTTGAGAGGAAAATAGATGTTTTAAGGATGACTACGATGGCTGTATATTAATTTTCATTTGAATAAAAAATACAGAACACACACACACACACACACACACACACACACCATCAACCTCACTTTCGCTCTGTCCATCACTTCTCTTTCTATGGTAAGAGGACTGGTGTTGACTGTGCCGCTGCTGCCTTAGTTACTGGTAAGGCCACCACGAGGTGTCTCTCAAGGTGCCGGTCATTAGAGCTGCACTGTGTCCTCGATGGTCTCTATGTGCCGGGGCTCCGCCTCATAGTTTACTTCCATAACATATTGTGTCTTAAAACTCTCACACTGTCTACTTACCTGAGTTTGCAAATCATTTTTAATGTTTTTCTTTATTTTCTTGGTATAACAGTTGTTTATAATCAAGTAATGACAATTATACAAGATGTTAACTATGTATGGTGCGGTGCGTTAATGTGGGGGAGTTGGGTGTTAGTGGCTTGTTGGGTCGTGGGTGATCAACGTTAAGTATGGAGGCGCACCGTGGCCCCGGCCACTCTCCAAGACTCTTAGTGCTCCACATCACCGCACCTTCTTAGCCACCACGCCTTCTTACCTACCTCTCCTGCCTGCGTACTTACCCACCGCTGCTCTCTACATCATATATGAGCAGAGGAAGACTGACGGAGGAACAAGTGTGAAGGCAGAGTTGTTGTATTCCAACGACACACAGCTCACACTAAACCATGTTCCGAGAACTGCGGCGGAAATCACTGCAGCTGGAGCGAGGCGCCCTGGAGAAGTTCAGGTCAGAACGGCGCGGCTCCCTGTCAGACAAGACGGAGAAGCAACCATCAGTGAACAGCCACCACCAAGCTGGCCACCATCATCACCACCACCATGACAAACCCGAGCGTAGAGGATCCCTGGTCGTGAGGTGAAGTCTCCCCTCATGCACTTGGTGTTGTTGTTATATTATCATAGTTACACCCACTCTCTCTCATTGAAGGAAAGGAATTTAGTTAATAAGAACATGACAAAATAAATAATGAGGCTAACGTACTGATTAAAAAAAAAGAATCTGAGCAGCACACACATTGTCCATCACCTGTGATGTGTTGTGTCTCTAAGGAGAGTATATTTGTACTATTATATTTCATCATTGCTGTTCATACCAGGTCACTGTAACCCGCATATATTGAGCGGCGAATACAACCTGAAAACCGTCTGTCATGTTACTCATTTGATTTTTTTTTCTTAGCACCTCAACTTACGCTCAAGATTCAAACTTAATACACCTTTTCACATATCCGTTGAGACATTATTACATAACTATTTGACAAATTTCATAACCAAATAACAACACATATCGAATGACAATCTCAAATAACTGTTGGTGGTACGTCATTCTCCAATTGTTACATTCTCAAACTATACTATATGTAGACTGTCGGTTTATTGTTCACGTCTGTCAACTTCATAACTTATGTCAATCACTTCCGTCAGCATGAACGAACAGTTATTTTAGATTGTCATTCGATATGTGTTCTGTCATTCGGTTATGAAATTTGTCAAATAGTTATGTAACAATGTCTCAACTGATATGTGAAAAGGTGTATTTTGCCAAAATACCAGTCAACTCTGGCATATATATATATATATATATATATATATATATATATATATATATATATATATATATATATATATATATATATATATATATATATATATATATATATACTTAGGAAAAAGATACCGTACTCAGCGTGTGAACATGGGGTGAAAGTGATGTATCTGTGACCAGTAAACACGTTTCGGCCTCGAGAACCTAGACTGCTGCCAATCAAGTCCTGTACAAGATCATCTGTTTTACCAAAGAGTGACGCCCGTATTATTAAACATCTTCCCTTGAAGAGGGTCGTCGTGTTTCAACCCGAGTTTTAAACTAAACGAGTCCTGAGGGACACCGCAGTACAGTACTTAACGGGGTGGTGAGGCGGTAAGATTAACTAGTTCCAATAAAATTAATTTATAATATTGGAATTAGTTAATTTTACCGCCACCACCCCGTTAAGTACTGTACTGCGGTGTCCCTCAGGACTCGTTTAGTTTAAAACTCGGGTTGAAACACGACGACCCTCTTCAAGGGAAGGTGTTGTTTAATAATTCGGGCGTGTGTGTCTTTGAGGAAATCGTTTTATATCAACATGTGACCTGTTGAGTGTCTTACGTGTGACAGTGATTGTGTCATTACCAACAGCCTGAATCAGTTTGCTGCTGTTTGAAGGCTTCCAAACTTACACCCCCGCGGTTTTCTCACGTGAGTCACACTAAATGCCTTCAGACGCGAAGTTTATGTATCAACCTTGCAGTATTTTGTATGTTTTGTTGTTCACGGGCGATGGTGTTGGCTCACTCCTGACCTGCCAAAACAAGAGTAATTACGTCAAAACACGATACAGTGTTATTGACATATTTGTTGGGATGGCGGGCGGCCTCGGCTCATTGTATTGACGGCACCTGACAATACAATACAATCCGCTCTTCCTACTTGCTGACTGACGTAGGTCCTGCTATTCTCGGCGTCATGTTTCAGTTTAAGATGGTTTATTTTGCCTGCCACTACTACAGGAGGCCAGAGTTTATTGATCAGAGTTAAGAGAGGATAAATATATTGGACAAGGTAAGGGGAGAGGTACTGTAGGTAGGGGGCACACCTGCACTGCTAGTCAACCAAGTGGCTCCCCGACACACACACACACACACACACACACACACACGAGAGTTTATTAAAAATTATTTCACTTAGACTCTGACTTGAGGAACGTGTACGGCAGTGTCTTTTAAGTACTGTTATCTTGATGTAATTTTGGTCGAGGGTTAGGTTAGGATACGTTGAAATTACTTCTCTTTTTCTAAATTGTAAGAGGAATTGTTATGTAAGGATTGCTTAAGAAAAAGTTGGTCATACGTCCGCCAGTACTGATCAGCTGTTACGACTTGGACACTGACAGTTTGACCTAAACTGCGGTACAGCATTGAGACGTGGTTGTGGTTGATGGTATGGGCTAAGAAAGTTTAATCTTTGTTGTGAGGGTAGATAACATTACGATAACTGTACATTAAAGGCTCATTATATTAGGGATGAGGGGATAACAAATAATAATGGGTAAAGTTAAGGGTAGGAGAGCTTGGGAAGGCAGAGACTGGGTTGGATGAATGAAATTTAAAACTTTTGGTCCCCCCAGAGATATACAAAATACTGTATTGTAGTATTGGTTCTAACAGCACGAGAACGTTTAAGGTGGAGGACTGTGGTCGCCAAGCCTGAGATGATTGGTTGATATTAGAACCTTAATGGCGTGGTATATAGGAGTATAAACGAAAGCATGCTGTAACATTAAGCATTTTTTCTTTTTCTAGTAAAACGTATGATTACTTTTATGTAGGAAACGAAACGCACAGAAAATGAGACAAGATCCCCGACATGTGTACAGAAATCGAGAGTAATAATGCCAAAAATCTGTATAGAAACCGAGAGTAATAATGCCAAAAATATGTATAGAAACCGAGAGTAATAATGCCAAAAATATGTATAGAAACCGAGAGTCATAATGCCCCAAATCTATATAGAAAACTACGTCCTAAAGCCCCTTACGTCGGGTGCTGCCTCAGTGACAAAAAAATTCACTGATTGTTTTCGGCTTGACGCTGTCCTGCCAAAATCAATACGTTTACTCGCTAGGAAATTTATTTACGATTAAGCATATTACGTTGTCCTGTCCTCTTGAAGGGTAAAACTGTGTATGGTGGAGATGATCAAGCGAGTTTTATCTATTAAATATTTAAGTATTCTGTTAGTGATCAAACGTAGCCAAAATAACCTAGCCCATCCAAAGTAAAACAAGGTAACATTTTCTAGCTAACCTATCCCAACCTAACTAAACTAGCCTTATTCATTTAGGTTAACCAACGCCAAAGATGGTATGGTGGAATTCTCGAACCATGTTAAAATTCGTGTACTGTACAACTAGTGTAGTTATGTACTGTACTGATGTTTTATTAGTGTACAGTATATTCGGGTATGGTGTTCAGGGTTAATGGTAAAGAGACCTTAACGGCACTGACCTGAGCATAAAGGCTTCATGAACGTCTCTACTCGTTTTTGTCAATTTGTGTTGCTTATTATTTGTGCGCATTTGTTTATCTAGATGAAGTGGAAGTAAAGAAAACTTAATTATTATTTTTTTATTAATATTATCATTATTGGCATTGTTATTATTACGTCTTTGGTTACTTGTGGGAGGAAAGGTGGCACATTGTTATTGCTTCACCATAACTGAGTGATTGTTATTATTACGTCTTTGGTTACTTGTGGGAGGAAAGGTGGTACATTGTTATTGCTTCACCATAACTGAGTGAGTGTGGAGGCGACGTTGGTAAAATGAGTCGTAAAGGGCATCATCTCGGCGAAGTCCTGCTGAGCTGCCATATTCAGGTAGGTGAAGGTTTACGTCACGTTGACGTCATTCAACACTCTGCCTCTCATTGGTCTAGACTTACTCTGTATCCCGTTGTTGTCATTAATGGAGTTTAGCTTCTTTACATAATATATATAATTTGACTGCACAAAGCCTGGTGTAGTCTTCAGTAGAAGCTACCACTCGTCTCCAGCTTTAAATATATATATTGAACCGTTTCACACACCCGCTGCTTGTGTGTGTACAGTTGTTAAAGTCGTAATTCTGGCTACACGAGTCAGTATTTGTGGGATATGCTCTTGGTGGGTAGTGTAGGTGTGGTGATAATTGATAAACCGAGATAGGTCGAGGTGAAGTCGGGCAATACCTTCCAATTTAAAACTAAAAATTTATACGATACACCAGAAAGTATACAAATCCAAGATATTTTTTTATTACACTTCCTTTCACTAAGTCAATCGCTTCATAACAGTTGATGATAATGAAGGTCAACTCACTGCAGCCTGATCATCATCCCAGTCCTCACAGACACAAGTTTCTCGAGAGATCGACCCTAATCTAACCCCTACTTAATTCTCAACAATATATTCGTCCCAGTCTCCATCCATCAAAGAGCAACGCCGTTTTTGTCCTCCCTGGTACTGTCGCTCCCCTAACTTTGGTAATCCAGCTCTCCCTGACGCCTTAACTTTTATCACAAGATATAATATCCTTCAGTATGCCTTAAATTGTCACCCTTTGTAATCCCAATACTGTACCCTTACTAAATCTCAGACACAAACACAGGTGGACATATTCTTAGTGACTTCACCCAATTTATCCTAAACGTGTTCTTGTCATCTTGATTTATTTACACCTTCTTGGAAATTGGAAATTACAGTAGTTAATATCAAGCTTCGGTCCAAGAAAAGTGTAATCCATTCTATTCTTCTGGCTGTGAACCCATAGTCGGGACCAGATCCATCTCAAGTCCTGGATGCTTTCACAAACAAATTCTCTCTGATGTCCAATGTAGTTTCTCGAATGGGTTACTTATTTATCTTTTTTTTATTAATGGGACAACACCTACTTGTACCTCACCTGGTCCATTTTAGTAAAAAAAAATGATGTAAGAAATACACCTGGCTGAAACTGTTGTAATTTACAGCTTTCCTAAAAGGGTATATTGACAATGGTTCTATTGGTAACAAGTTCCCTTTACAAACATCCCACAATAGTACATATGGAGTACTGTTGCTGCCCAAATTCTTTCAACACTTGACAATATCTGCTATCAACTGTTTATGCAATTCTGATCATTCTGTTGCGAGCCACTAAATAAACTGCTTCAGCACGGTCAGGATGGGGGAGTGCAGCAGTAGTAGTGCGGTTAAACACTAGCTCTGTAATTTTTTTTACATCTTTAGTCAGCTCTTTGTTTTTTTTCGTGAAGTAACTACAATAGAAATAATTCTTTGAACTACTGGCCCTGCCCGCTCTCACCACTTCTAACTGCACCCCAAGATGACACATTCCAAGTGGATCACTGAACATTATTGTGTTACCTGCGACCTTAACTTAGATAAACCTGTTTGTGAGGAACGCCTCATTACGCTTGTACTGTTGTAGCACGTAACCTTGCTGTGTAGGCTCTAAATAGATACCGGAAACTTTTTTTTTGTGGAAACTTGTCTCATTGGTTCGCAAATCTGCTAATCGGACCCCGTCGTTCACTTCTACCTTTAGATATCCGTTGAGTATAATTTTATGACGTGTGGCCAGTTAAATTCAGTAACCTTGGGACGCTCGCTTCGCAACTCAGCGATGGACCAGTTATATCCCTCGACACTAAAGCATAATGTTGTGTGTCAGTACAGCGATGTTGACCTCTGGTATACTGTGCATTACAACAGTCGACTAGTGTCTCTCAAGCACCCAACATTTTACAGGAAATTTACAGTGAGTGGGGGTAGATGGGAGCAAACCCAACCCAAGCTATTGGAAAATAACAATAATATATTAAAAGTTACGGTAATAAATTAATAGCAGTAATAAAGATAATAATAATTTTTCACTCGAGTTTTTTCCACTGTAATGCTGTCAGCCATTATTCATTCTTTTTGCTGGAACAGATGTGTTCCTCTCGTGTTATGTGCTGCATTCTGTTACTATTATTATTATTATTATTATTATTATTATTATTATTATTATTATGCAAATATTAAACATCAGTGGGAGGTTTATGATATATGTTGTGTGTGTGAGTTGTGGAGGTTGAGGGTGGGGGGTCGGTGTTAGGGAAAGTTGAGATAACGTGAGGGAAGGGGTGGGGTGTGATGGGTAGGGGTGAGGGTGTGATGGGAAGGATGGGGTGTGATGGGAAGGGGTGAGGTGTGACGGAAGGGGTTAGGGTGTGATGGGAAGGGGTGAGGGTGTGATGGAAGAATGAGGGTGTGAAGGGGTGGGGTGTGATGGGAAGAGGTGAGGTGTGATGGAAGAGGTGAGGGTGTGATGGGAAGAGGAGGGTGTGATGGGAAGGGGTGGGGGTGTGATGGGAAGGGTGGGGTGTGATGGGAAGAGGTGAGGGTGTGATGGGAAGGGGTGGGGGTGTTAAAGGTGAGGGGGTGTCCAGCCTGCGGACATCTCGTGCTGTGGTATTTATAGGGCGTGAGTTGGTTGGCTCACCCACCAGACACTGCTCACCACCACCACACCCACCCACCCACCATCACCCACCATCACCCACCCACCATCACCCACCCACCACTACTCACCACCGCCCACGCACTGCTCACCACCACCACCCACCTGCACCACCACCGCCCACCACCACCGCCCACCACCACCGCCCACCACCACCACCCACCGCCCACCCGCACCGCCCACCACCCACCACCACACCGCCCACCACCCACCCCCACCACCCCACACCACCCACCACCCACCCACCCACCCACCCACCCATACTGCTCACCACTATCACCCACCCTCTACCCACTCACTGCCCACCACCATCACCCACCACCTCACCATTATAATCCCTGTTCCCACCACCCCCCCACCCCTCACCGCCCACCACCTTTCACCCTCACCGCCCACCACCTTTCCTCTCACCGCCCACCATCACTCACCCTCACCGCCCACCTCACCGCCCCACCATCACCACCCTCACCGCCCACCACCACCGTCACCGCCCACCATCACCGCCCACCACCACCCTCAACCGCCCACCACCACCCTCACCGCCCACCATCACTCACCCTCACCGCCCACCATCACCGCCCACCACCACCCTCACCATTATAATCCCTGTTCCCACCACCACCCAATACCTTCACTGTCCATCACCACAAATATAATTGACTTGAGAAATTTCTGTCAATTGATAGTTTTCTTGACAGCTTATTCCCACATAGGCCATTCTTGAGGTAACTGCATATCGGCTGTGAAAAGTTTTGGTGTTGTGTCGGGGCGAGGGGCGTGGGGCGTTCTAATGTACTTATATTTCCATTTCATCATTTTGGTCATTATTTGTCAACTTCCATTGGTTCTTCTTCACTGAGTTACACTATCACCATTACTGTTCACCACCAATACTACTGCTCACTACCAGCACACCCACCAACCACCATCATTACTACCAGCACACCCACCAACCACCATCACCCACCACTACACGTACAGGTATTGCTCTACTCAGTAAGGCTTCCAAACATTATTATACATCTGTTTGACAATATTTATGGGGTCATCACTGTTTCATAATGCTAACTCCTTTGTAATAGTCCAGAAATTTTAGAGTCGAATCCTCGAGTATCATACAAGATGCTTATTTTATCACCACATGGTATACTGTACTTGCTTCAACCAATTACTACTTGCCGATAATTTTTGATCAGTTCATAATACAAGGATTTTTTTCTAGATATAATTTTTAATGGTACTTTAATCAGTAATCAAAGAAAACACAAATGTGTCCTAATTGTTATTAAAAAAAACCCGACAATTTTGTTTTGAAGGCATTGCTTGTTTTATTATTATTTCATGATGAAACACCATTTGGACAGTTTAATATACATTGGTGTGTCTTTGTTCTTTAATATATTTTATTCCTTGATTGAATTATGAGAAAAATATACACAAAATTTTTGATGGGAGCATCGAGTGTCTAATTATGATATACATGTACTGTATCATTATACTGTATTCAGATGAGATACTTGAAGTACATTACAATACTGTACTGTACATTATCTCACCTTGAAGTAAGAGTGAAATATTGTGTTATGTATGATGTAATTTCACTTCTAGTGAGGTGAATTTCAATATAGAAAAAATGAAGCAACACAGTGCATAGATTTGTACTTAGGATTTGTGGAACTACAGTACAGTACTGTACATGGAGATTGGTAGTTTGAAACATGGAGCTAAAAGCAAAATTCTGTTATTATTAATGGTGCAGTATTTCAGTCTCATTGCCACAATATTCCAATACTGTACCGTACTGTATCACAATATTAACCACCTCATTTTGTACCTAGGATGCTCTTAATAATTCAGTTCTGTTCTTTTACAGATGGTTCCGTCATATTCAAGAAGCCCAAGAAGCTTATACAGCCAGAGATGGTCGCAACCGTCGATCACATCCCCAGACTCCTCTACAAGACCCTGACGACCAACCTTCATCCACTACTGACCCCCTCAGAGAGTATGTATTGTACCATCTTATGACTTGTGAACTGTTTAAAGAACATAAGAATTTTTACCCCAAGGATTATTTCTTTCACTGTTTTTATGTTTCCTAGATATTTTCTTTTAAAGGTTATAAAATACAGTAGGATTAAAATCAATCTTCATTAAAAATGATTATTGTTTAATTTACTTAGAATATTCAAGATCAATAAGAAAATCGTGAAAATAACAATGTAATCCTTTTATAATGTAGCATCATACAGGTACCCTACCTTGTATTTCTTATTCATCCTTAAATTGGTAAGGCACTCTGTCAGGATTTTTATTTCCAAACACTTAACTCAGATTTCCAAGCATTGATGGGTGTTAGTTTCCAAGCCAGAACACGGGGCTTCAGTGCACCAATCAACGTGGTATTACATGTTTACCATTACATTGCCCCTTGGGAGAGGAATGTCCCTATTAATTTCAGGATTACTGGAACAGAAGTCGAGTCATTTTGTTAAAACTAGAGTTATAATTACTTCCCATTCATAAATCATCAATATGTTGCTTAAGTACCTTGCAGACATGTATGCCAGGGAGGGGTGGGGTGGGGTGAAGAAGATCCCTCCTCCCCATTTAGGGGTACTGTACAAAGAGGGTGAAACTAGTGTTTACGGCTTGGCTACATTAGTGCAGACCCCACTTGAATTTAAGCCTGACAAAGTCTTTATGCCTTGTGTACTTACAGCATATGAGCAGCACTGATCAAATTAACATCAATCACCCCATGAACTGCCATCTAGCTTCAGCCTTCCCAAAACACAATGCAGAAATACTTCTAATCTAACAATAAGACATAGGATAGGGAATCTTAGTATGGATAATTTAGCCTGAAAAATCCTTAGACTACATTGCACTTCTAATGTTTTCATCTGTAGTTATTTATATTACTCATCTCCTTATACACTACATTATAGTTCATTCATCTTGCCTTATTTACCTATTTCTTGTGAGTTGAATACAGTACAGTAATAGTGTTTTGTTTTCATCCATTAGTGTAGATTCCTAAAGCAGTTCACCTTGTTAATTTGCAAATCCAAGACAAAAAAATTCCATCTCTGTTCACTTGGTTTCATATAGACATCCAGGTATCCAAAAATATTACTGGCAGAATAAGGAAGGACATTACAATATTATGACACCTCTGCTTTTTTTTTTATTGTATTATTTATTCTAAGAATTGTTCATTTGATATTAACATCTCCTGTTGTTTTCAGTGTGGATGATAATGTGGATGTTGATGGTGGAGACCCAGCAGATGGCACAAATGATAATTCTGTTGACAGTAAAACCCATCAAGGTGCCTCCAAATCTGCAGAGCAGATTTGTAAATCTGAAGAGCCATCCTCCACTCCCACAACAACTCCAGCAGCACAACCTCCAGCCTCACCAGACACTCTGACAAAGAAAACAGGTAAGTGGGTGTATGTGTAGAGGCTGCCACAAGTTCCCTTGTGGTGTTTTTGTTTTTGGCATCTTTTTCCTCTTCAATTTAGAAGTGAATCTTTCTGATTATTTTCATCAAACTGGGTGCAGTTGGTAATGGGTTTAATTGCTCTGCTTGGAAGTATAATTCTAGTACTCAGTGTCATGAAAGCAAGAAAATACTCTTTAATTCTTCACTTAGATTAGTACTGTACAGTAGATGAAATCTCTCCTTTTCATAATACAGTATATCTAGTGTTCCATTGTTGCATGGGGTGGCACCCTTCATCACAAAGAAAGGGGGGATATGCTAGTCTTGGGTTCATTAGGGTACTAAAGTGATGAGGCCTGCACACAGAATAGCAGGAACAGTTCAGCCCGGTGGGCTGCAACACCTCCTGAAATTCTAGAGCTCTCCATGCTACTGAGGATGCTCATTTTTCTAATTTTTAATATCATATTCCTATACTTGTATTGAGAAGTATACAAACCACTTCACTATGTAATGCATTGATAATTTGGCACTATGAACTGACCACTTCCATAAGCTGCTGTAAGTAATGCACTTAGCTCTTAAAACATGACTATACCCTTGGCTTGCTGCATGGCAGGGGTTAAAGTGTGTATTTAGCCTCTTCACAATGGGGTTCCTAAAGCTTGCACAAATGCACTCTTTAAGAAAATATCCCACCCACATTTCACCACTAGTGCCCTTCCTCCACATGTAGCTCAGTTCAAGTTGATATTTTATCACTGCCTTCTTAATATGTTATTTCTTAAATTCCATTTTTTAGACCAGAGTTCCCCAGCAATATTATCTAAACTTCTCCCTGATAATTAAAAAATGCTTTGCCACAGACCACAAACAAAATCCTAAGGCCTTTTAGTTTTATTGGGATACTTGCATGGTAGTGTTTATAATGGTATTTTTTCCCTTATGCAATCATACCCTCAATAATGAACATATGTCAAGTGAATCATTATGAAGGCAGTGAGTAGGTAGAGGTGGTGGTGCAAGTGGTGATGGTGAGTGGTGCTGAATGGTGATGGTTGTTGTTGGGTAATGACAGCAGAGGCGGGCGGGGCAAGCAGCAGCAGTAGCGGCCCAGGTGGCCCCTCCCCCTCGGCCGGCCGGAGCCCCGCCTCTGGCCGCCGTCTACAGGAGGTCCAGATCATCCAGATCGTGGAGGGCCCGACGCTCATCCAGCCTTCCGAGGTGAAGGTCTCTCAGGGAGTGGTCCTCTCTGCAGAGCCTGTCCTCACTCCCATAGGTAAACCCTCCTTGTTACTCTATATCTTCAGTGTTTTGGGGATGCTCAGAAACAACTAAGATTTATGGAGATGTGAGATTAGTGTTCTTGTGATCTTAGTGATATTGACTTGTGTATATTTGAGAAGAGCTACTTGTAGTTTTATTAAAGCAATGTTTTGTAGTTCTTAGCTTTCTGCCATTTTTGTAGACTGTTGGAGGGGGTGCCCAAGAACCACACACCATTAGTTTGTTGCACATTATTTCACCAGAAGCAGCCTTTAATAATGGAAACCTTTAAATACTACATATGGGTTACATATTTTTCATTAATAATCCAAATTGCTGCATCAATTTCCAATATGTAAAAGGATGCTTCATAATAAGGTTGTCTTGCTATTAATGTGTATTCTTACTTATTCTTAAGCTAACACGCATGACATGGAGGCAACCCTCCCTTTTTTATTTTTGCATCTTGGCCTGTATCAGCAGCGTAATATTCTTTGACTAACAATTGTTCTAGAACCTGTTTAACTTATGATGTATTTACAGGTCAGTTTGAGTATTATTATAAATGTTCTAGACTGTATTTTTACCTTATTGTTATATTTTTTCTTTCTCAACATTGACAATTCTCACTGTGTGTGTGTGGTGAAATGAGCAGAACTCAACAAGCACATGGAGTTTCCTAAATAGAGGTATCTCTCAGGTATGGTGTGAGGAGCCTCATTTTACCGTCTAAATGGAAAGGAATTTGTTTTTTCACTAACGTAAATTAGTTACAGTAGTGCATATAATATTTTATGGGAGTTCAGGAATGATACTAAAGAATATAATTTAGTAATGCATCATCATTTAATTTATTATTATCAATATATCCTGGACTTCCATTTGATTAACTTAAAATGAAAAAAATGTATATGTACAAATATGTTGACCTGTGTTGGTGTAGTAGATTAGACAACATGTCATTATAACTGTAGTTGAAATTAACATGAAAAATACATTAGGTATTTTACTTATTTTCTTCATTCTTGATACCGTGAGTTCTCCCTTAACTGGACTAACTGGTGTGTACAGATTGACTTATTAATAGAGAATGTAATGTTAAATTTATCTTAACCAGACAGTATTCTTTGTAAACAAGATATGTTCCGGTCAAAATCGGAACATTTATTTCGCCCAGCAGCCTTGACTAGCCAGGATAATAGCCAGTCAAATGTTTTTTAATGTCCGTGTGCCAGACAGACAAGTAGATAATGGTTGTGATTTCCATGAGCACAGCCATTGTAGAGCAAGAGGTCAGTAGTGAGAATGTTATGAAGGACACTACTCTCACCTTGTTGGGTATTGACCCCTGAACAACCTAGGGATGAAAATTAATACCTAGGTCAAAATCGTTGAACTCGAAGCCAGAGGAAACAGTAGTTCACTAGCTGAACAAGGGAAGGGAAAGCACCATATCAGTGGACATAAGTGTCTTAAGTAAAACTGTGAACTTGATACATTGATACATTTCTAAAAGTTGACTGATTTATGATGATATAAAATACATGATGCATATAGTACTGTATAGATAAAAAATTGTAAAGCATTGGTATTTATATATAACATTATGATTTTGTGGTATTTAGATATCATATGATGTTATGAGTCACATGAATAACTTGTATGGAGTTCATTTGTGAAATTATGGGCGGGAGAGGAGGAGGGTTGCTCCTCCTCCCACTCTGGCTGGGTGAGAGAGGGTGATGCACCGTACAAAGTAGTCTGTGACGACGTTATACCGAATTGGCAGGAGGCTGTCCGAATCATGAGTATCTAAAGAGTAGCGACTTTATAACAAAACAACTCTGTCAGGGGCAATGTTAAACGAGGATTTACTGTATCAGGGCAAGTAAAACAAATATTAGAACAAGTACAGTAAAACAAATATTAGGGCAAGTAATACAAATATCAGGACAAGTAAAACACATATCAGGGCAAGTAAAACACATATCAGGGCAAGTAAAACACATATCAGGGCAAGTAAAACAAATATCACACATATCAGGGCAAGTAAAACACATATCAGGGCAAGTAAAACAAATATCAGGGCAAGTAAAACAAATGTGATATAGCATTTGTGTTGGCCCTGAAGAGGGCAACTAAAATAAGAATTGGCCCTCGAAAGGTTTTGAGTTTGACACCACTGGTTTAGATCACTATTAGGAATAACAGTGTTATACCTAAGCTTGTGATCTCAGCAGTATGTCTAGGAAGTCATGTGACTAGCCAATCAGTGTCCATGCTGCAAACCTTCAGAATACTCACTTGCCATTATCAAAATCCCCAATAAATTCACATCTAGCTGAGATTTCTGGTTAAAAGAAGACATGTTAGTGGAGAATTCACTGTATATTAAATAGTCAAAACTGGTAACAGAAAGCATTATTTATTGGCAGATTAATTGTTCTTTATGGTAGTATGAATTACGGTATCACCCTGAGCAAGGTACAGTATATAATGTCACCAGGAAAACATACAGTATGTAGCTACTGTAATGCCATGTGAGTTTTTTGTTTTTTCTCATCAGTGGCTTTATACCACATAGTAATTATACCCCAGCTTAGATGTTTGTTGCCACATATTCTCCATTTCAGATCATTCTTACAGTTGTTATACAAAGTGTTCAAAGTGTCTGAATCCTGAGTGAAATCAGTACTCAAAATAGTTCTGGACATATTGTTAGAACGATGCTACAAATACTCGCCATGTACCCATAACACAGCATTCATTTTTCCAACAATATATCAATTAATATACTGATGTTTATACAGTATTTCTCTCTGGGTTGAGATTTTTCAGACATCATATACTGTACTGTACTTTATTTCTGTATAGTGTCCTGCATCCAAGCTTTTTGTACTCATTTTACCTTGTATTACATAACGTTATAGAGAAATGCTTTTAGTTTTATATGTCATCTATTTCACTTGTCTCAGATATAGCAGATGGACCTGGTCAAATTTTTTCTTGATAAACAAAGGATGTAGTTACTTATGAGGACAGATATTAGATTCTAATTCTTAGATTGTGTAACTGTGTACAGTTGCCTGTGTGCTCAGGAAAAATCCTACATTTACCATATTCAAATGCTGGAAATGACTACAGTACCTATGATATAAAGTAAATATGATCATATAATGATAATAATAATAATTATTAACGGTTTTTTGAGAAAGTTCTGCAGCCTGAAGGCTGAAAATATACATTAGACAAAAATTACTTATTACATACAAAGACATGGGGTGGGTGGGTCGTTTAACAAAAGCTTTCATTACTGAAAGGAGAAGGAACATGAACTGTACATACAAATTATTATAGTTTACAGCTGATGGTCTGGGCTGGTCTCATGCCATACTGTGTGAGGTCACATAGGCCTAGTGGTGCAGTAACTCGCCCGTAGGTGTTGACATGAAGGACCTCACGTGGTCATGGAGACACCCAGTGGTGTGGTGTTCATGTGGTGTAGTATCTCGTCCATAGGTGTTAATATGAAGGACCTCACGTGGTCATGAAACACCAGGTGGTGTCACAGTACCTCACTCTCTGTTAAATTGTGTTGTGTTAACTCATAGCCAAGTGTGAAGCCGACCCACTGTTGTTCCCAGGGTGGATAAATTAGCACCTCCTGGTCAGAAGATGGTGATCAGTTCCCAGGGGTGCTTCTCTCACTGGTGGGTCACTGCTCTCACTGATACTGTCTAGTGCTGAATTCCCTGGCATAAACACTGTTCATTACTGGTCAACGCTGATCCCACTTCTTTCCAAAACGTGTGTCTGTTTGTGTGCAAGAGTGCGTGCGTGCGTGCGTACATATGTTAACAATACAGTGCGCAACAAATAATTTTTTTGTATATTAGTCATTCTTTGGAAAATCTTTAGACAGTAATATGTTCCTTAGGATGTGAACATACTGTGATTTTTTCAGACATGAAGTAACTTTATAGAGTTCATGTCAGGTTGAAATTGTTTGAAAAAGACGTATGATGGATGGTGGGTCTTGGGTTTGACCAAAGTATTATACAAGATAAGTTCTATAAATATTTAATACAAGAGGCATTTGACAAGCATTGTAAGTCTTCAGGCAGAGTAAATTTTTTGAAAAGTTTTATAGATTATACATTAGTCAGAATACATTACTGTATACAGGTATCTTAAAATACAGCAACAAATATGTTGAATCAAAAAAAGTACCTGTACAGGTATTTGAAAATAATAATCTTTAATATGACTCATGTCATAAATATGGACAGTTTGAATATTCATTTTGTTTATGGAAAATGAAAAGGACAGCTGTTTCAGAAATTCATTTTGGCCTTAAATAAATAATATGACAACAGTGCACACACACACACACACTTCAAAAAGTGTCTTTATGAATGGATCCAATGAATGTCAAAATGAACATTGCAACTTGTGGTGTCTCGGTAGAGTTGACAATATCCTCTGTCCATTGTGTCATATTGTCTAGCACAAAACTGTAAAGAAAATTTCTTGATCGTGTTTACATGTGCTATATAATCAAAGTACTGAATATGAATGAACAATTTGTTGTTTAGGAATGATTTTATGTATAGTTCGCTTCTCATAAGCTTCCAATATATTAACCACACAGTATAGTTTAGTTGAACAACATTACCCTGTGTTTTACTACATCATCACAAATTTGAGTAGTTACTGTATTTAGATAATTGTGTTAAGTTATTGTTGCATAATTAGTCAAGTCCTCTACAATTGAGCTGGTTTTTGCTCCTATTTATTCAGATTATTCATTGTTTAAATGATCCCCACATTTGTATTACAGAGCATCTACGTAGAAAAGACTTAAAAATTCGTCAGGCATTGGAGGAGAAACAACATATTATTGCTGACATCCTAAACATTCCGCATGAGCACTTTGAGAACGTGGTAGACATGGCAGGAGAACCAACAGTGGGCAACAAAGAACCCAGAGAGTTGGTTTTGGCTGCTATGTTCCAAGCCAAGTGTCTACAGGAGACACTGAATGAGGCCCTTAACATTAGTGAAGGAGACATTGTGGCAGCAAGAGCCAACAATGATAGTGCTAACAAGGCTACTAGTTTACCCTTGTATCAAGCACCAATGACTAAACTTCTTACCATCTCTACAGTATTGACTCAGCAACTCTCTTCTTTACTAGTAAGTACAGAACTGCCACCAGTAACTCATAATTTTGGTATAATAAACCTGATCAATGAACAGCAAACTATTAACCCTTATGCATTATGTCCAGTTGAATAATTCTCACCCCTATTGCTAGCTGATGATGCAGGCTGCATCATCCAGAATTAGGTTTCTGTATAAATAACTGTAATAAAATACAAGCTTGACCTTACTTGAGGCCTCAATGAGCAGAAAATCACACAGTTCCTGTGAAAGAGCATACACGTTAAGAGAGTTACATTTTTATGTGAATAACAAGTAAATAAGTACAGAGTAATTGTCATTTCTATACACAAGCCTTCTTTATATATTCCTTAATAAGTGCTAGTTATCACAACTCATAATAATCTGCGGTAACACGGTAAATCAGGAAAATATTCATTAACTAACCTTCTGTTTAGATTCTAAGGGCCAGCCATGAGTCAGAATAACCGCCGGGCCAAGGACCATCAGTATATAAAAGAAAATGGACCCTTTAGTATACTGTAATCCTATAAATTTCCATAGAATACATAATTATTTGTAGCTAAATAATAACTAAATATTACCACAAAAACATACAGCTTTTTTCATTCTAGGAAATAGATTACTTCTTGTACAAGATATATACACATACAAAAGTATTATAAAAATTATGCAGGTTCAACATAACAGTTATTTATAAACATTTGTGACTAGACAGGCTGTGTACTATACATGAGAGGTTGTGGCTCTGTCCAAGGCAAAAGAGTAGGAGGAGTCTTGAAACTGTCATGGCTCTCAGTGATGCAACCTGTGTTGTCAGGCAGCAGGAGGGTTAATATTGTGAATTTTTTATTGTCCTTCATATATAAATGTTGTGGTTAGGTACTGCATTAACGATTCAATCCTTTTTCTGCCATTTGCTTTGATACATTTAATATTTTTTTTTTTTTTGCTTCTAGTGGAAAATTTTCTAAAAGCTTGTACGGGTAATTAAAAATATAAATAGTGTTTTCTCATTATATACTTGTGGTTATTCTTTTATCATATACACCTTTATCTTTATGCAGGAAAGTACAGTACAGTACAGTCCAGTACATATGTACAGTAAGGAACTATAATAGTTAAAAATAGAGGTCTGGGTTAACCTGCTACCTATCAAAAATATATATGGACAATAATAACAGATACAGCAGCAAGTTGAGACAATTTTTATCTAGAGGACGATGATTAATTATTCTTTTCATTAAGAAAGTATCTGAAAAAGGGATGAATAATCGTGGGATTTATAGTTTTTGTAATATTGTATTATTAGTTTGCCAATGCACACATACATGGCAGATTCCCAGCAGCTGCAGTTTCATCATCTTATCCTACACATGAACTTCCAGTGATTATTATTATTACATTATATTCATTACCCTTTTTTTTACCTAATGGCCACCCACTACAGTTGGCCATGCCAAGGGAAGGAGGCCAGTAGCCTGTGTAGTATCCCTCCATTGTTCTTAATAATTTTGTGAAGGGCTATTTTGAAGCCCAGTACTGTTCTTGATTCCACAGCTTGAGCTGGTAGACTGTTCCATAAGTCTAATACCCTCTGTGTGAAGAAGTATTTAATTATATTCATTCTGCGTGATAACTTAGCAAGCTTGTAGTTTTGTCCTTTCATGTTGGTGGTCCGTGACATCACAAAGAAATGTCCCGGGTTCACGTTTTCCATCCCTTTCAGGATTTTGAATGTTTCAATGGCATCTGCCGTATTGTGCCATGTCTGAAGAGTTGTTAGTTCCGCTCAGTCTAATTGGATGTCTAGATGACATAATTCCAGAATCATTTGAGTGACTCTATGTTGCACCTTTTCTAGGGATGTTAGATCTTTCTGGGGGTAGGGTTTCCTTGCCTATATTACAGTAATCCAGACTGGGACCTGTTTGAGAATTGTATAAAGTTGAAGAAGCATATTCAAAGGTACACTTTATAATTTCCAAATCTTGATTTGCTTTACACACTGCTGTGCCGCCTTCAGTGAATGATTTAACAATGCTAAAATCTTTCCCCTTATCAACAGTATCCAGGAGAGTGTTATTTACAGATTAGTTGTGAGTAGGGCTGTTGTAATCTGTGTGTAGGATCTTGCATTTTGTAATGTTAAAGAGCATTTGCCAGTATCTGAAGTCTAGATATGGTTCAAATGGTCTAGATTCTAGACCATTTGAACAGTTTATTCTTGTCTTTCTGCAATTGTTGCAACATCATCTTGACTTACTAACTTTCCAAATATTACAGTTTCTTAATATCTGGTCAGTTTGTATTGAAAACTATATAGTATTTTAGGAAATACAGTACTGTACAGTACATGCACACCCCAATAACCGACGCAATTAATTCCATAAGAATATAACAAATTCAGGGGATTAGGAACAGGCCACCCTCCAGAAATTCCCATCTACCCTTGATATATCACTTGTGCACACTGTCAAGCAAGAAAATAAATAAAGCAATCATAGTAAGCATTGAATAAGGAATGTAAAACATAAATTGTGGCTGTTATTTACTTTTGTCTAGGGTGGCAAGTTCAAGTCTCTACCAATCTTTTGCTAGTCCATCACCACTTTTATTATGCCTTATCACATTAAGCTGCCCCTCTTAGAGGCAGCACAAGAGGAACTTTCACTTGGACATTTAAACATGATTGCATAACAAACGAAGTCGGAAATAACGAATAAACACGAAATCAGTGACATATTTGTAAGTGTAAACAAGTGCAGAGAGGCGGAATGAGTCGGAGGCAGCACACAGAGCCATCTAGTGGCCAGAATGTGCACCACGCCACTGCCCGCCAAATTCAAAACAGCTTTCCTACTCCTCTCCCGATCGTTGGATCTCCAAGGTATCAACGAAACTTATGGGGTATTTCCCCAATAGGTACATATATGTAATCATCAGTTATGCGAATCTGTGGTTAATGGGACGTCGGTTTTTGGGGTATACCTGTATGTCAAAACTGTTTTAATAAAATATCCTTCCAGGAAATCTTATGATGTTTTAACTTGTATAAGCTGGTGTGGCTGAAGATGTGTATGCTACTGTCAAAGATGAACAAACATTTTGCCAAACAAAGTACAGTACTGTATAGATTTATATTATGAGTTTGTAATAAAGATAGTAGTTTATAAAACATATCAATAGTGCTTAGAGGAAACATTAGTGTGTTTAACAGTTTAACACTCGGGTAAAGCTCAGTGTTTTATTTAACAAATATGAACAACATATATTATGTCCCATATGTTCATCATATTAATATATATTAAACCGGTAATAGGAGAAATATTTTGTAACTTGCTCCTGCTTCTACAGAATCTGGTATCCGAACGAGACGATGAGCGAGAACGCATGCGTAAAGAGCTAGTAGCCTCAAGGGAACGGATACATGATCTTCATATGAGGCAAAACTCGGTATCAAACCAGACGTCATCAACCACCACCCCAAGTCAACCTACTTCTGCTACTACTCCTGTAGTATTAGCAGGGGTAATCCCTCCCACAGCCACCTCACCACACAGCTCTAGGCCAAGTTCCTTTGTTTCAGTAGCATCTTCTGCTGCAGACCATTCTGATACACCTGATCATCATGATACAGATGAAGGTAATTAAAACACTGGAATTTTCCCTCTTATGAGAAGCTATTTCTTGGAACTTCTTTTTCTTAATTTTATTTATATACTGTAATCAATAATTCTGTTAGATAATACTGTATACTAAGGTGACTGTTCTTACCCAAAATAGTGCTTGATCATGATAATAAGAATTTATTTGATGTATTGTGTCTTCCACAGATGCTGGAAGTGAAGTGCCCAAACTGAACAGTTCACACCCTGAGGAGTGTGAAGATTCCAAGGAAGATTCTGTTCCAGAGGTAAATATTGAACAAATCAATTTCATTTTAATCTCAACTCAGAATTTGATAACTCATACTTACAGTAAAATATGGCAAGTTATTTTTTGAATTATTTTTACGTGAAATTATTATTTTTTGCATAACTCACTCTTGCATTAGCCATCTCACCCAGCATCTCACTCTAGCAACATGCTTATCACTTGTCTGTGCTCGTTTGAGAAAAAAAATTACATTACTCTACTGTGGCTTAGAAATATAGAAAATATAACATAAAACTATAAAATAAGAAAAATGAGGAATGTGGGTGTGTGTGTGTGTAAGAAGTGAACTTTTGTGTGTGGAAGCAATGAGCAGAAAATGTAACTACATCACTCCTCTCTTCCTTTCTGATGTCAGTCAGCTGGGTAGCTGAGCAGCTGAACTGTGTCATGTCACCCAGAGGAGCTGTTCTTTGTACTGTAAATAAAATAATAAGTGATATCTTAGTTAGCCGGAACAATTGGTGCAGAGCACTTCCAGGAATGAGAGATTTCCATGTAATGAGACGACTTTCTCAAAACCGGAAAAAAAAATCCCCCCCCCCCCCATGCACCTTCTGGCTGTGTTGTAGGGCTGCCACCAGTTGGCATTAGTGTTCATAAGATGTTACCCAACTACAAGGGGAGATCATTGTGAAAGATATTAACTTGTATGCATTTACTGTAGTGTGTTATTTTTTTATCAATTGTTAACTTGTGGTGAATGAGTAGTTTAACTTGTTTTCCAGACTTTTGAAGATGCAGTGAGTGGATCAGAACCAACTGAAACAAAATCTGGAGAGGTGGAAGGTTCTACACAAGGCCAAGAGAGTAGTGATGATGGAAGAGGGTGTGAGAGCAGCACAGACACAATCACCACCTGAGGGCTGTATGGTGATGGATGCGGTGGAGTGCTTCCTTCTAGGTTGTTTTACTGATATCCTCTACTGCATTGTTTGGGGAACATATTGGAGCTGTGTGCCTCTACTGATGCCTTATCTTTGTGGCTGTCGTGGGCACAAGAGAGGCAAGAAGGAGGCAGGTGGTGCCAGGAACCATGGCTCACTGCTCCCCACTCTCCCATCCTTGTGGAGATCACTTGTCAGAACCACCACTAAACTGAGCATCACGTGCGGGCTGGACTGCTTTGGTCAGGAACCTGAGCATAGCAACACAAAATATATTTCTTTTTTTATGTGTATGATATTGTAAATGAAAAGATGATTATTAAATTTGATATAATAATTTACTACTGATATCAGAGATGATTGGCAGTATGCATGTGCAACATATGAACCTAAGCTGGCTGGACACAGCATTTAGTGTGACCAATCAGCAGAAAGTGTACATAGAGTATCGTGGATGTGCGTTGTGACTCCTGAGGCCAGAAAACCTGAGACTGGTACAGGGGTCATCATAAAGTGTGTAAGGTATAGTATACATCCTGGCTATGTTTCCCAGTTCCAAGCTGATCATCAACTGGCATAAGTTCCTGTGGCATGTGGAACCCTCATAATAAGGTTGTAACCAACAAGATTCCAAGTAGAAATTGAACATTGATTTTGAGAAATGAAAATGTTGAAGTAATTGTTTGGTTGTAATTACCATTAATGTTGTCAGATTTGTAATATGTATGCAGTAGAACTCATTTATATATCCTCTTTTCTGCTACTGTTCCATAGTTTTTTAACTCCTATCAGTAACCACATGCTACAGTTCCAAGTTGACCTAAGTATGAAACTCCATGGTATATATCTCAGTCAGCTTTTTCATCAAATGTTTGTTGTAATTTGTTCAAATATCATAAACAAGTCACCTGGTGTCAATTACGTTCCTAGTCCTTTGTGTTGCGGAATGCTGCTGTCCTGCTGAGCGACTGTGGACCAACACCCGAATTCTGAAGTCACTACCTTAGGATAAATATACCTCTTTATGTAGGACCTGTCACCACTCCAGTAAATATTTAGCCAATCCAAGAGGAAGGAATGGACCACTTGAATACTGTAAAAATCCCCAAATATTTCAGAATTGGGTCCTTAAGCCATCTACATTACCAGATGTTTACCTGATAATGTGCTGTCTGAGTGGATGTTCAAGTTCATTTTTCCAAGAATGTCGAGTATGTATTATATAAATAATGATGTTCATTCTTGTCTCAAGAAATTTATTGTTTACAAACATAAATGTCATGGAAGATATAGTCAATGTTCCCTACTGTAACCCCAGAGCAGTAGAGACACCCAGAAGTGAGATTATGGTGACCCAATCAAGTGGGTGGAGTCAAGTTTAGGTGGTGGTGGCGGATGATTCGTGTCACCCGTCTTTAAGGCAACCTCAGGTCAAAGGAGAGTGATGCATTCATGACCCCAGTGTGACCTAGCCTGATCTGGGGCTGACCTGGTGACTAGCAGTGTGTAGGGATAGGGGACCAGTGATGATAGGTATTTCTATTTACATGTTCCCACTCTGCCCTACTGGTTGTCAGGAGCTCGTCATCCTGTCGCAAAAAGGGTGTTTGTTCTCTTGTTCATTTGTATGTACATATCTTTGGCACCCAATATTGTGGGTATACAGTAAACACATTACCACAAAAAGTGATCATTTGTAAATTGTAATAATGTTATTGTATAACCAATCAAGCATAATGTATAGTGCAGCCTAAGTGCATAAGTAATAAAATGACATAAAAGAATACAGTATTTTTTAATCTTTTAATATTATTACAGGTTGTACCTCTCTAGTCCGGCAACCTCGGGACCTGACCGGTGCCGGACCATGGAAATTGCCGGACCATGGAAATTCACCCTTTTCCTGGATAGATAGTGACTTGTGCTTATGCCTGGAAGCACTAGCACCACTTTCTCTGCATCATGGTCTCTTTGAAGACATATTGAAGGGTTAAATGTCGTACAGTAGCTTCTCAAATTTCGCGAGTTTTTAATTCTTAACGTATTTTATTGGAACACACAAAAAATAAATAAATAAAAATTTTGACGGCGGAAACTTGAATTTCGACGGGTTTGAACGGCCCGCCAACGTGCAGACGACGTGCATAATCGTGTAAACAGCGTCATTTCTCTTATGTACAAAAGATTCATTATTGTTTATTACTGAATGTCTTTTTTATTGAATTTATGTTTATGTGTGCAAAATGAGCAATACAATTCATTAATAATACGTAGAATATTAAAACACACGAGGAAATGACACAGCATTGTATTCGTTGATTACAAAACCAGTGACTGACTGGTTCTACATATAAAACTGAAGAAAATAAGACCTTGGTTGTAGCTGTAGTAAAATTAATATGGTTGTTTTAAGTAATGTTATTTAATGTTAATAAATGGAACAATAGAAGTAGCTAACGATAATGGTAAAGAAAAAAGAGAGATCGCATATGTAAGTGCGCAGGCGCACACGTGAAAACATATCATCATTACTTTACATAAGAATATGAAAGCAACACTTATTTACTGTTTTTATTGAATTAATGTACGTGTGTGCAAAATTAACAATACAATTTATTAATAATACGTGGAATATTAGAGGAGACGAGACGGCTGTCGGCATTGTTTATGTTAAAGCTTACGAAACCAGTGACTGATTGGTTCTACATATAAAACTGAAGAAAATAAGACCCTGAGTTTAGCTGTAGTAAAATTAATGTAAAAAATGAATATGGTTGCTTGAAGTACCTGTAATGTTATTTAATGTTAATAAATGGAACAATATAAGTAGCTAACCATTAATGGTAAAAAAAAAAGTGAGACTGCTCGTATGTAAGTGCGCACATGTGAAAATATATCGTCATTACTCTACATAAGAATATGAAAGCAATACTTATTTACTGCTCATATATATTGAAGGGTTAAATGTTGTACTCTGTATAGACTAGCAGAGAGAGAGAGAGAGAGAGAGCAGCCGAACTGCCGGATGTAAACAAACCTTAATTTCCTGCGACTTTTTATTTTTATTAAGGGGATTAGCCCACCCGGGAATAGGTCACTGACCCACATTAGGGCCTGAGGGGCAAAAATTTAATGATCCTGTAATAATAATAATAATTCAGATAAGTAAAAAAAAAGAAAAGAAAAAAAGCTGCCTATCTACCTATTGGACAAACTAAAATCGTTCCGGACCACGGGAGTTTCCGGACCACAGAATGCCGGACTAGAGAGGTACAACCTGTATATCCTTTAAGGGAATGCTAAAGTGTATAAGCAGTGTAACATGTCCTGATATATCAATGAATATATAGATAGGCATCCAAGCGTTCCACTTAATTAGGACCAAGAACATGGCAGATACAGGGATACAAGAATAGTAGATACTATGGATGAAAATTTAAATCCTAGATAAAATAACAATTACTGTATGTACTGTACCTGAATGATACCCAAGATTCCCCCCCCCCTTGAACACTTGAGATATCAATACTAACCCTTTGGTCAACTGAATGACACCTTAGAGGGGCAATGGTTCTTAAACTACTGTATGTGCTGTGGCCCAAATATGGGTCACCAAGCTGTATGAATGGATCACAAGATGCTGAACTGTCCAATTTGGTCACAAGAACTTTATCATCCTCAAGGCTGCAAAGTGCAAACACTTCACTTCAGTCTTCATTTTACTATTGATTGGTACACATATGGTGTAGCTCGTGACAATGTCTGGTTTGTTATAAATTTTGTTAAAACTCTTGTGCAATTATTTATAGGGATCTGTATTTTCTCTCTTGCTTTCATTTGTAATGTTTTCATACTGTGCCAATTTTGTAATCTCTCACTCCTTGTTTCTTCTGCATTTTTTCATTCTGTCTATGTACTTTTTTAGGTCGAGTGCTGCCGAGTTAATCCTGAATTCGAATATTGTACTGTATACTTTTTTTTCAGGATGGGGAAACATGTTTACAAATACTGTATGCATTTTATTTTTTATTCACTTGTTCAACATTATTTAGCTGGAAGGTTCTCCAAGACAATATGGTTGCTCTAAGTGGCCTATTTTTCAGAGTTTGTCAGTGAAATTAACTGTCTGAAGCTCTCCTCAGTAAAGGTCAAACTGAAGTTGTAAAAATCCAAAATGGAACGGAAAACAGTCTTTCCAGTCCTCATGCCATCTACTGGAAGAAATTGAGGAAAATGCATCAGCATCATTTGAGGACATTTGTGGCAGTTTTCTGAGAGCACTGGAACAAACTGGAACAAAGATTTTGAACACTATTCTTGCTGAAGATACCAAGAAATACTGCTGAGTTCGAAATCCTTTTGAAAATAATGGT
>NW_024753224.1:0-16795 GCF_018991925.1 Homarus americanus
TGAGTCAGTAGCATGACACAGCTGAGTCAGTAAGTCTCCGTAGTATGACACAGCTGAATAAAAGTCCTGAGTATGACATACAGCTGAGCCATGTTCCGAGCATGACACAGCTGAGTTGCAGGCCCCTGAGATGATGACAGCTGAGCTAAGTCTCCTGCATGAAGACACAGCTGAGTCAGTAAGTCTCCTGGAGGATGACACAGCTGAGTTAGTAAGTCTCCAGAGTATGACACAGCTGAGTCAGTGGCCCCTAGTAACAGCTGAGCACTAAGCCCTGAGTACATACAGCTGAGAGTCATGTATACAGCTGAAGTCGGTAAACTCTGTAGTATGACACAGCTGAGTCAGTAAGTCTCAGTATGACACAGCTGAGTCTGGTAAGTCTCCAGTAATGACACAGCTGAGTTAGTAAGCCTCTGAGGCACAGCTAGTGAAGCCTCCTGAGCATGCGACACAGCTGAGTCAGTGGTTCTGGAGATGAGACACAGCTGAGTCAGTAAGGCTCCTGGAGTATGACACAGCTGAGTCAGTAAGTCTCCCGAAGGTGACACAGCTGAGCTATCAAGGCTCCTGAGTATGACAGCTGAGCAGTAAGTCTCCTGAGTATGACACAGCTGAGCTGGGCACTCCTGAGTATGACACAGAGCTCATATATTCTGAGATATGACACAGCTGAGTCAGTAAGTCTCCTGAGAGTATGACACAGCTGATAGTAAGTCCCAGGCATGACACAGCTGAGGTTATTGTCCTGAGTGACGACAGCTGAGGCAAGCTCCTGGAGACAGCTGAGCAGTAAGGTCCCTGGAGCATGACACAGCTGAGCCAAGGTCTGATACAGCTGGTTCCCAGCACAGCTGAGTAGGTCTCCCCGAGACACAGCTGAGTCAGTAAGGCTCCTAGATATGACACAGCTGACAAGGCTCCTGGAGGACACTGCTGAGCTAGTGTCCCGGGAGATGACACAGCTGAGTCCAAGGCTCGGCATGAGCGCAGCTCCTGGAGCACAGCTGAGTCAGGCCCTGGAGTATGATACAGCTGAGTCAGTAGGTCTCCTGAGTATGACACAGCTGAGTCAGTAAGGCTCCTGAGCATGATAACAGCTTGAGCCCGGAGTATGACACAGCTGGACTGGAGCACAGTTAGTCTGAGGCCATGAAGTCCCTGAGACACATAGAAGTAAGGCTCCTGAGTATGACACAGCTGAGCTGGGTAAGGCCCTGAGTAGACACAGCTGAGTCAGTAAGGCCCTGAGCACAGCTGAGATAAGTCCCAAGCATGCCTGAGTGGTGTCCTGATGACACAGCTGAGGTCAGGCTCCTGGAGTATGACACACCAGCCCATGAGTGAGTAAGCACCCGGAGTATGCACAGCTGAGTTGTAAGTCTCCCCGAGTGACACAGCTGAGTCAGTGGCTCCTGGAGTATGACACAGCTGAGTCAGTAAGGCTCCTGGAGACAGCTGAGTCAGTAAGTTCCCAGCACACAAGCTGAGTCAGTGTCCCCTGAGTAACACAGCTGAGTCAGTAAGGCTCCCTGAGTATGATACAGCTGAGCTAGAAGGTCTAGCATGACACAGCTGAGCCCTGAGTATGACACAGCTGAGCCAGAACCTGAGGCAACATACAAGTCTCTAAACACCAACAACACAGGCCCTGAGTATGATGCAATTCTGGATACACAGCTGGGCCCCGGAGTGCTGAGTCAGTAAGGCTCCTGGAGTATGACACAGCTGAGTCAGTAAGTCTCAGAGATGACACAGCTGAGTCAGTAAGCTCCTGAGTATGACACAGCTGAGTCAGTAAGCCCCAGTGATACAGCTGAACAAGGCCCCTGGAGAAGACAAGCGAGCTAAGGCCCAGATACATACACAGCCAAAAGGCCCTGGGAGTATACACAGCTGAGTCAGTAAGTCTCCGAGTATGACACAGCTGAGTTAGTAATGCTCTGGAGTATGACACAGCTGAGTCAGTAAGGCCCTGAGTATGACATGAGTCAGTGGCTCCTGGAGTATGACAGCTGAGTCAGTAAGGCTCCTGGAGGCACAGCTGAGTCAGTAAGCCCCTGGAGTATGACACAGCTGAGTTAGTAAGTCTCCCTGGAGAGTTGACAGCTGAGCTCAGTAAGGCCCTGGAGTATGACACAGCTGAGTCAGTAAGGTCCTTGAGTATGTCACAAGTAAGTAAGGCTCCCAGGGCGTGACACTGTGTCTCATGTCTTACAAGGCTTCGTGAGAGAGTGGTATAATTGAATTACATCATACACAGACTACACGTTACCCACATATTAAACTGTCTTGTCTGGTGATTATCATATGTGTGTGTGTTGTTGGACACACACACCACACAGACCTGAGAGCCTATCTAAACCTTCTGCTGCATACGTAAGACAACATCTACACGTTCATCTCACATTCTCCCTGTCACCACCTGTTTTCCTTTACATCTGCGTACCTTCCTGCAGCTGGAAGAGGAGACTGTCTTCTACTCCCAGCTGCTATAACGACAGTAGGTGGTAATCCTTTCCACCTGACCCACCAGCCAACCCATTAAGAAACAAAACAGAGATAAGGTAGGTACACTTCAACAAAAACAGTAACATAAAAAACAAGAATTTTTCCTTATATCTAAATAAGAAACAAAACCAACTACTTCATACATTCAACATGAACAGAAAGAAAATACCAACACAGAAACCAGTTTAATATGAATGGTGATCTTACACTATCATTATTTTGTTCGGGCCCTGATGACCTTCACCTTACAACCACAGAATCAATAACCCCTGCCCCAACCTCGCCATCAAAGACAAACCATACATCAATTTGAACAGGGTCTATCATAACACACCACTCCATCATCACACAGACCAAATTTCTGCCTGTTTACACTGGTCTCGTCCTTTGACCCCGAACTTCATTAGGGTCTCCCTCCCCAGGTAATATATAACCCACACGCTAAAGTTTCGTTCTCATCTGGATCTGAGCTTAATGGCTCTCTTGAGTTCTCCTTATGACTAGACTTACTGTTTGTCCGTATATGTATACCTGCAGCTGTTTGGTGTATGTAACTATCTGCCAGGTGAGAGGTCGATATGCTCAGCAATTTCACGTGACTAGTGACAGCCCTTACACACCAAAAGATATTGTCCATGGTCTCATATTGTTTCCCAGGTAGTTGTTTTAGCCATGGTAAACAATGCGAGTCTGTCTGTCCGGGTCTGTCTATGTCTGTCTGTCTGTCTGTCCGTCTCTGTGCGTCTGTGTTCGTAAAGGCCTGGGACTTTGGGAATAAAAATCCCTTACCAGGCTAATCAGCATCTTAATAAAGGAAAGTCAAGGACCATGGTTTTCTGAGGAATAACAAACAACCGTTAGAGATTGACATCTCCACCACCACCACCTGCTGCTGCACCTACAAGATCACCTCCCCCCACAGTCCACCACCACCACCTGCTGCTGCACCTAAAGGATCACCTACCCCACAGTTCACCACCACCACCACCACCTCCACCCACAGGACTCCCCACCACCACCTGCCACTGCACCACAGGTTCCCCCACAGTCCACCATCACCACCGCCTGCCACTGCACCCACAGGTTCCCCCACAGTCCACCACCACCTGCTGCTGCTGCCACAGGATCACCTCCACAGTCCACCACCACCACCTGCTGCTGCACCATAAAGGATCACCAACCCCACAGTTCACCACCACCATCTCCTGCTGCTGCACCCAGGATCACCCCCACAGTCCTCCTCCACCACCACCTGCTGCTGCAGCTGCTGCACCTGCAGGATCACCTCCCCCAGTCCCTCCACCACCACCACACCTGCAGGACCACACCCACCACCACCACCACAGTGCTGCACCTACAGGATCACCTCCCCACAGTCCACCATCACCACCTGCTGCCACTGCACCTACAGGATCACCTCCCCTAGTACACCACCACCACCTGCTACCACTCCACCTACAGGAGCACCTCCCATAGTCCACCCACCATCACCACCTGCTGCTGGACCTACAGGATCCCCTCCCCACAGTCCACCACCACCACCTGCTGCTGCGCTGCACCTCAGGAACACCTCCCCCAGTCCTCCACCACCACCTGCTGCTGCTGCACCTACAGGATCACTCCCCCACAGTCCTCCACCACGTGCTGTTGCTGCTGAACCACAGGATCAACTCCCACAGGGCCCCCCCCACCTCCACTTGATGCTACTGTTGCACCTACAGGATCAACTCCCCACAGGCCACCACCTCCATCACCTGCTGCTGCTGTTGCACCTACAGGATCAACTCCCCCACAGCCCCCACCTCCACTTGATGCTGCTGTTGCACCCACAGGATCAATCCCCACAGTCCACCATCAACACCTGCTGCTGCTGCAAGTACAAGATCACCTACAGTCCACCATCACCGCCAGCTGCTGCACCCACAATATCAACTCCCCCACAGGCCACCACCACCCTCCCCACAGTCCACTACCATCACCTGCTGCCACTGCACCTACAGGATCACCTACAGGCCACCATCACCTGCTGCTCCTACACCTACAAGATCACCTCCCCATAGTCCACCCACCACCTGCTGCTGCTACTCCACCTACAGCATCACCTCCCCTCACCTGCTGCTGCTGCACCTACAAGATCACCTCCCCATAGTCCACCACCACTACCTGCTGCTGCCATGCACCTACAGGATCACCGCCCCACAGTCCTCAACCACCACCCTGCTGCTGCACCCACAGGATCACCTCCTCCATAGTCCACCACCACCTGCTGCCACTGCACCCACAGGATCACCTCCCCACAGTCCACCACTACCACCTGCTGCCCACTACACCTACAGGATCACCTCCTCCATAGTCCACCACCACCTGCTGCCACTGCACCTACAGGATCACCCCACAGTCCACCACTACCACCCTGCCCACTACACCTACAGGATCACCTCCATAGTCCACCACCACCACCTGCTGCTGCACCTACAGGATCACTTCCCCATAGTCCACCACCACCACCTGCTGCCACAGCAGCACTACAGGATCACCTCCCCATAGTCCACCATCACCTGATGCTGCACCTACAGGATCACTTCACAGTCCACCACTACCACCTGCTACAGCACCTACAGGATCACCTCCTCCAGTCCACCACCACCTGCTGCCACTGCACCTACAGGATCACTTCCACAGTCCACCACTACCTGCTGCCACAGCACCTACAGGATCACCTCCATAGTCCACCACCACCACCTGCTGCTGCTGCACCTACAGGATCACCTCTCCATAGTCCACCACCTGCTGCCACTGCACCTACAGGATCACTTCCACAGTCCACACTACCACCTGCTGCCACAGCACCTACAGGATCACTTCCCCACAGTCCACTTCCACCTGCTGCCACAGCACCTACAGGATCACCTCCCCATAGTCCACCACTACCATCTGCTGCCACAGCACCTACAGGATCACTCTCCCACAGGCCACCACCATCACCTGATGCTGCACCTACAGGATCACTTCCCATAGTCCACCACCACCACCTGCTGCCACAGCACCTAGAGGATCACCTCCCCATAGTCCACCATCACCTGACTGCTGCTGCTGCACCTACAGGATCACCTCCCATAGTTCACCACCACCTGCTGCTGCTGCACCTGCAGGATCACCCTCCATAGTCCACCACCACCTGCTGCCACTGCACCTACAGGATCACCTCCTCCATAGTCCACCACCACCTGCTACCACTCCACCTACAGGATCACCTCCCCATAGTCCACCCTCACCACTGACCACCCTGCCACTGCACCCACAGGATTCCCCACCCACAGTCCACCCTGCCACCCACCACAGGATCACTTCCCACACCCACCACCACCACCTGCTACTGCACTCAGGATCACCTCCCACAGTCCACCACAAACCACCTGCCACTGCACCTACAGTACCACCCACCTCACAGTCCACCACCACCACCTGCTGCCACTGCACCTACAGGATCACCTCCATAGTCCCACCATCACCACCTGCTGCTACACCTACAGGATCACCTCTTCCACAGTCCACCACCACCACCTGCTGCCACTGCACCTACAGGATCACCTCCCCCACAGTCCACCACCACCACCTGCTGCCACTGCACCTACAGGATCACCTCCCGCATAGTCCACCACCACCACCTGCTACTGCACCTACAGGATCATCTCCTGTAATACCGATTTTCAAGAAGGGGGATAGATCACTATCCTCTAACTACCGCCCAATCAGTCTAACATCAATAGTAGGCAAATTACTGGAAGCAATCATTTCAAACTCTATTCGAAATCACCTGGAGAAGCACCGATTGATCAATGATTCCCAGCATGGCTTCACAAGCGGACGTTCTTGCCTAACTAATCTAATAACATTCTTTTCATCAGTTTTCGAATCGGTGGACGAGGGCACAATTATGATGTGGTATATCTCGACTTTAGCAAAGCCTTCGACAGAGTCCCACGAAAGACTAATTAGAAAGGTAGAAGCTCATGGCATCAAAAGTGACATCCTTAAATGGATTAGAGCGTGGTTACAGGACAGGAAACAGCGAGTGAGCATTAACGGCACTAAATCCCTTGGAGCAACGTCATGGAGTTCCCCAAGGCTGCATACTTGACCATTATTGTTTATTATATATACATAAACGACATAGATATCGGCATAGACAGCAACATAAGTAAATTTGTTGATGACAACAAAATAGGACATGTTATCAAATCTGACGAGGACTCGGGAAAACTACAGGAAGATCTAAACAAATTTTTCGAATGGTCTGAAAATGGCAGATGAAATTCAACGTCCACAAATGTAGTACTAGAATAGGACATGTAAACAGGAAACCAGATTCCAGATGAACAACGATGCCATAGAGAAATCCGACTTGAGAGAGATTTAGGAGTAATGATAAGTAAGGCCTTAAGCCAAGTAAACAATGTGTTTTTGCTCGTAACAAGGCTAATAAAGTACTTGGGTTCATACAAAGGAGTGTTAGTTACAAGACTAGCGAGGTCATCCTAAAACGTATCTTGCTCTTGTGAGACCACACCTGGATTACGCAGTTCAGTTCTGGTCACCGTATTACAGAATGGATATAGAATCCTTGGAAAGAATTCGAGAGAGAATGACAAGACTAATCCCGGGCATTAGGAACCTTGAGTATAGAGACAGGTTAAAGCATCTTAATTGCACTCCTCGAAGACGTAGAGCGAGGGCGACCTGATAGAGGTATAAGTGGAAGACAGTGCTAAACAAGGGGACTTACAAAGGTATAAATTATAACCAGGAGCGAACTCGTAACAATGGTTTTAAATTAGACAAATTTAGATTTAGGCGTGATAAGTAGCACTGGTTTGGAAACAGAGTAGTGGATGAATGGAACAAGTTACCAAATATCATCATTAACTCGAATACGCTGAATTGCTTCAAACATAGGTTGGATGCTCATATGAGCAATAGGGTTGGGTGTAACAGGACTGCCCAGTATGGGCCAATACTGCACGTTGCACTCCATTCTTATGTTCTTATGTTATCTCCCCCACAGTCCACCACCTGCTGCCACTGCACCTACAGGATCCTCCCCCCACAGTCCACCACCCTGCTGCACAGGATCTCCCCATCAGTCCACCACAAACCACCTGCTGCCACTGCCTGAGTACCACCTACCTCACAGTCCACCACCACCACCTGCTGCCACTGCACCTACAGGATCACCTTCCCCACCATTCCACCATCACCACCTGCTGCCACTGCACCTAGGATCACCTCCCCATAGTCCCACCTGCTACTGCCACTGCACCACAGGATCACCTCCTCCAGATCACCATCACCACTGCTGCATCTGCAGGATCACCTCCCCCAGATTCCACAATCACCACCTCCTACTGCCACTGCCTACAGGATCACCTCCAGATCCACCATCACCAGCTGCTGACCACTGCACCTAGGATCACCTCCCCATAGTCACCACCACCTGCTGCTGCTGCATACAGGATCACCTCCCCACAGTCCACCACCACCTGCTACCACTACACCTACAGGATCACCTCCCCACAGTCCACCACCACCACCTGCTGCCACTGCACCTACAGGATAACCTCCCCATAGTCCACCACCTGCTGCCACTGCACCTACAGGATCACCTCCCCCATAGTCCACCACCACCACCTGCTACTGCTCCTACAGGATCACCTCCCTAGTCCACCACCTCCTGCCACTGAACCTAGGATCATCTCCCCCACAGTCCACCACCACCACCTGCTGTCACTGCACCTACAGAATCACCTTCCCACCATTCCTCTATCACCACTTGCTGCCACTGCACCTACAGGATCACCTCCCCATAGTCCACAACCACCACCTGCTGCCACTGCACCTACAGATCACCTCCCACACAGTCCACCATCACCACCTGCTGTGCACCTACAGGATCACCTCCCCACAGTCTACCATCACCACCTGCTGCCACTGCACCACAGGACATCTCCCCTTAGGCCCACCACCTGCTGCCTACCGGATCACCTCCCCATAGTCCACCACCATCACCACCTGCTGCTACTGCACAGGATCACCTCCTCCATAGTCCACCACCACCTGCCACTGCACCTACAGGATCACCTCCCCACAGTCCACCACCACCACCTGCTACTGCAGATCACCTCTGTCATCACCACCTGCTGCCACTGCACCTGAGATCACCTCCTCCATAGTCCACCACCACCTGCTGCCTACCTGCCGGATCACCTCCCCATAGTCCACCACCATCACCACCTGCTGCCACTGCCTCCAGGATCACCTCCCCACAGTCTACCATCACCACCTGCTGCCACTGCACCTGCAGATCACCTCCTCCATAGTCCACCACCACCTGCTGCCACTGCCTACAGGATCACCTCCCCACAGTCCACCACCACCTGCTACTGCCTACAGGATCACCTCCCCCACAGTCCACCACAAACCACCTGCTGCCACTGTACGTACAGTACCAGTACCTCAGATGCCATCACCACCTGCTGCCATCTAGGATCACCTCCCCACAGGCCACCATCACCACCTGCTGCTGCACCCACAGGATCACCTCCCCACAGTCCACCACCACCTGCTGCCACTGCACCTAGGATCACCTCCCCCAGGTCACCACCACCACCTGCTGCTGCACCACAGGATTACCTCCCCATAGTTCACCACCCACCTGCTGCCACTGCACCTACAGGATCACCTCCCCACAGTCCCACAAACCACCTGCTGCCACTGCACGTACAGTACCACATGCCTCACAGTCCACCATCACCACCTGCTGCCACTGCATCTACAGGATCACCTCCCCACAGGCCACCATCACCACGCTGCACAGATCACCTCCCTATAGTCCCACCACCACCTGCTGCCACAGCACCTACAGGATCATCTCCCCATAGTCCACCACCACCTGCTGCTGCACCTACAGGATCCCCCCTATAGTCCACCACCTGCCCACAGCACCTACAGGATCATCTCCCCATAGTCCACCACCTGCTGCCACTGCACCTACAGGATCACCTCCTAGTCCACCTGCTGCCACAGCACCTAGGATCATCTCCCCATAGTCCACCACCTGACTGCTGCTGCTGCTCAGGATCACCTTCCCAGTCCACCACCACCACCTGCTGCCTGCACCTACAGGATCACCTCCCCATAGTCCACCACCACCACCTGCTGCACCTACAGGTACCTCCCCATAGTTCACCACCACCACCTGCTGCCACTGCCTACAGGATCACCTCCCCATAGTCCACCACCACCACCTGCTGCTGCAGGATCCTCCCCACAGTCACCACCACCTGCTGCCACTGCACCTACAGGATCTCCTCATAGTCCACCACCTGCTACTGCCTGCAGGATCACCTCCCCATAGTCCACCACCACCACCTGTTGCTGCTCTACCTAGGATCCTCCCCAGTCCACCACCACCACCTGCTGCCACTGCACCTCTAGGATCACCTCCCTCATAGTCCACCACCACCACCTGCCTGCACCCAGAGATCACCTTCCCCCATAGTCCACCACCACCACCTGCCTGCTGCTGCACAGGATCACCTCCCCATAGTCCACCACCACCACCTGTTGCTGCTGCTGCCTACAGGATCACCTCCCACACAGTCCACCATCACCACCTGCTGCTGCACAGGATCACCTCCCCACAGTCCTTCACCACCTGCTGCCACTGCACCCACAGGATCACCTCCCCCATAGTCCACCACCTGCTACCACTCCACCTACAGGAGCACCTCCCCATAGTCCACCACCTGCTGCTGCTGCCTACAGGATCACCTCCCTCATAGTCCACCACCCACCAGCTGACACTGCACCTACAGGTTTCCCTCCCCACAGTCCACCATCACCTGCTGCTGCCACTGCACCTACAGGATCACCTCCCATGATCCACCACTACCTGCTGCCACTGCACCTACAGGTTCCCTCCCCCACAGTCCCATCACCTGCTGCCACTGCACCTACAGGTTCCCTCCCCCACAGTCCACCATCACCACCTGCTGCTGCCTGCCTACAGGATCACCTCCCCACCACCTGCTACTGCACTTCAGGATCACCTCCCCCACAGTCCTCCCACCACCACCTGCTGCCTGGGATCACCTCCCCCACAGTCCTCCACCACCACCTGCTGCTGCTGCCTACAGGATCACCTCCCCCACAGTCCTCCTCCACCACCACCTGCTGCTGCACCTGCAGGTCACCCCACCTCCTGCTGCTGTACCTACAGGATCACCTCCCCATAGTCCACCACCACCACCTGCTGTTGCTGCAGACCTCCTCCAGTCCACCACCACCTTCTGCTGCCTACAGTATCACCTCCCATAGTCCACCACCACCACCTGCTGCTGCTGCTGCTGCCTCCAGGATCACCTCCCCATAGTCCATCACCACCACCTGCTGCTGCTGCCTACAGGATCACCTCCCCACAGTCCACCACCACCTGCCTGCTGCCACCAGGATCACCTTCCCCATAGTCCACCACCACTACCTGCTGCTGCTGCACCTACAGGATCAACTCCCCCACAGTCCACCACCACCACCTTGATAAAATCACACGGGAAAAACAACGGAGCACCTTAGCTTTGGTCTTTATTCAAGACATCTTCAAGGAGCAACTGGATTACATGGACAGAGAGAGGCTTAAATATACAAGGGTGACCTTAAAAACATGAGGTCAGGTCATAATGATGTATCCACTAATTCACCAACACACACGTAGAGGCTTAGAGAAGGGGGTGACGTGACTAGTCAGGTCAGGTCAAAAATAAGGGACCCACTAAATAACTATCATACATCTAGATCAAAGGTTTTGCAAAATGCTTTTGAAAATACTGATCTAATGTATAAATGACCTACCAGGCATTATTATTTTATTTTGGTGTATTTTGTATTAAAAATTTTATTCACTATGAATAATTATTATTATAATTAGTATTACTATTACATTTTCGTCCCCAGGCCCCGATTGGGTCAGTGATCTATGCCTGGGTGGGCTAAACCCTGTTATAAAAAAAAAAAATAATGCTCCCCAAAATCTTTCGGTTTTCAGAGCTTTTGGTTTCGGAATTTCAGATAAGGGGTTGTCAACCTGTATATATATATAGTAATGATAGGTGGTGTTATATGTAATGGTTGGGTGGTGTTGAAAATATAATGGGTGGTGTTAAGTATAGTGATAGTGGATGGTGTTATATGTAGTGATGATGGATGGTGTTAAGTATAGCGATGATGGATGGTGTTAAGTATAGTGATGGTGGATGTTATTAAATATAATGATGATGGTGGTAAATATAGTGATGATGGATGGTGTTAAGTCTAGCGATGATGGATGGTGTTAATATAGTGATGGTGGATGGTGTTAAATATAGTGGTGATGGATGGTTAATATAGCGATGATGGATAGTGTTAAGTATAGTGATGGTGGATGATGTATAAATATAGTGATGGTGGATGGTGTTAGTATAGTGATGATGGGTGGTAAATATAGTGATGATGGATGGTGTTAAATATAGTGATGGTGGATGGTGTTGAAATAGTGGTGGATGGTGTTAAATATAGTGATGATGGGTGAAGTATAGTGATGAATGGATGGTGTTAAATATAGTGATGGTGGATGGTGTTAAATATAGTGATGATGGATGGTGTTAAGTATAGTGATGATGGATGGTGTTAAATATAGTGATGGTGGATGGTGTTAAAGTATAGCGATGATGGATGGTGTTAAGTATAGTGATGGTGGATGGTGTTATGTATAGTGATGATGGGTGGTAAGTATAGTGATGATGGATGGTGTTAAAATATAGTGATGGTGGATGGTGTTAATATAGTGATGATGGATAGTGTTAAGTATAGTGATGATGGGTGGTGTTAAGTATAGTGATGGTGGATGGTGTTAAAGTAAGTGATGATGGATGGTGCTAAGTATAGTGATGATGGATGGTGTTAAATATAGTGATGATGGATGGTGTTAAATATAGCGATGATGGATGGTGTTAAGTATAGTGATGGTGGATGGTGTTAAATATAGTGATGGCGGATGGTGTTAGAATATAGTGATGATGGATGGTGTTAAGTATAGTGATGGTGGATGGTGTTAAATATAGTTGATGATGGGTGGTGTTAGAAATATAGTGGTGGTGGATGGGAGTGTTAAGTATAGTGATGATGGATGGTGTTAAGTATAGTGATGGTAGATGGTGTTAAATATAGTGATGATGGATGGTGTTAAGTATAGCGATGATGGGTGGTGTTAAATATAGTGATGATGGGTGGTGTTAAGAATAGTGATGATGGATGGTGTTAAAGTATAGTGATGATTGGTGGTGTTAAGAAAAGTGATGATGGGTGGTGTTAAAGTATAGTGATGGGTGTGGTGTTAGAATAGTGATGATAGATGATGTTGAAAGTATAGTGAAGATGGATGGTGTTAAAATTAGTGATGATGGGTGGTGTTAAATATAGTGATGATGGATGGTGTTAAATTATATAAGCGATGATGGGTGGTGGTAGATATTATGATGATGGGTGGTGTTAGAATAATGATGATGGATGGTGTTAGAAATATAATGATGATGGGTGGTGTTAAATATAGTGATGATGGTGGTGTTAAGTATAGTGATTGGATGGTGTTAGAAATATAGTGATGATGGGTGGTGTTAAGTATATGAATGATGATGGGTGGTGTTAAATATATAGTGATGATGGATGGTGTTAAATATAGTGATGATGGGTGGTGTTAGTATAGTGATGATGGGTGGTGTTAAGAATAGTGATGGATGGTGTTAAATATAGTGATGATGGGTGGAATTATTAAGAATAGTGATGATGGGTGGTATTTAGAATAGTGATGATGGATGGTGTTAAGTATAGTGATGATGGGTGGTGTTAAGAATAGTGATGGATGGTGTTAAGTATAGTGATGATGGGTGAAGTGTTAAGAATAGTGATGGATGGTGTTAAAGTATAGTGATGATGGGTGGTGTTAAATATAGTGATGATGGATGGTGTTAAGTATAGCGATGGGTGGTGTTAAATTAGTGATGATGGGTGGTGTTAAGAATAGTGATGATGGATGGTGTTAAAGTATAGTGATGATGGGTGGTGTTAAATATAGTGATGGTGGATGTTAAGTATGGTGATGGATGGTGTTAAGCATAGCGATGATGGATGGTGTTAAGATAGTGATGATGGATGGTGTTAAGTATAGCTGATGATGGATGGTGTTAAGTATAGTGATGATGGGTGGTGTTAAGAATATAGTGATGATGGGTGGTGTTAGAATAGTGATGATGGGTGTTGTTAAGTATAGTGATGATGGGTGGTGTTAAGAATAGTGATGATGGATGGTGTTAAAGTATAGTGATGATGGGTGGTGTTAAGAATAGTGATGATGGATGGTGTTAAGTATAGTGATGATGGGTGGTGTTAAATATAGTGATGATGGATGGTGTTAAGTATAGCGATGATGGGTGGTGTTAAGTATAGTGATGATTGGTGGTGTTAAGAATAGTGATGATGGATGGTGTTAAGTATAGTGATGATGGGTGGTGTTAAAATATAGTGATGATGGGTGGTGTTAGTATAGTGATGGTGGATGGTATTTAAGTATAGTGATGATGGATGGTGTTAAGTATAGTGATGGTGGATGGTGTTAAATATAGTGATGGATGGTGTTAAGTATATAGCGATGATGGGTGGTGTTAAAGTATAGTGATGATGGATGGTGTTATAGTGATGATGGATGGTGTTAAGTATAGTGATGATGGATGGTGTTAAGAATAGTGATAATGGGTGAATTGATGGAAATATAGTGATGGTGGATGGTGTTATATAGTGATGATGGATGGTGTTAAGTATAGTGATGTTATATGTAGTGGTGGTGGATGGTATTTGTAATGTAGTGATGATGGGTGTTGATATGTGGAAGTGATGATGGGTGGTGTTATGTAGTGATGATGGGTGGTGATATATGCAGTGATGATGGGTGGTGTCATATATGAAGTGATGGATGATGTTATGTCTTAGTGATGATGGGTGGTGCTATAATAGTGATGATAGGTAGTGATATATGCAGTGATGATTAGATTAATTTATCTATATAAAACAAGAAATATGTCTGTTTGTTAGGTGTGTTTGTCACTTTGAGAATCTCGAAACTACTTTACCGATCTGTAGCGATGATGGATGGTGTTATATGTAGTGATGATGGGTGGTGTTATATAGTGATGATGGATGATGTTATATGTAGTGATGATGGATGTTGTTATATGTAGTGATGATGGGTGGTGTTATGTGTAGTGATGATGGATGGTGTTATATGTAGTGATGATGGGTGGGGTTATGTAGTGATGATGGATGGTGTTATATGTAGTGATGATGGGTGTTGATATGTAGTGATGATGGGTGGTGTTATATGCTGAAGTGATGATAGGTGGTGATAATACAGTATTGATGGGTAGTGTATATATAGTGATGATGGATGATGTTATATGTAGTGATGATGGGTGGTGCTATATGTAGTGATGATGGGTGGTGATATATGCAGTGATGATTAGACAATTTATCTATATAAAACAAAAGAAATATGTCTGTTTGTGAGTGTGTCACACGAGAATCTCAAAGGAAACTACTTTACCGATCTGTAGCGATGATGGATGGTGTTATAATAGTAGTGATGATGGGTGGTGTTATATGTAGTGATGGATGATGTTAGTGATGGATGTTGTTATATGTAGTGATGATGGATGGTGTTATATGTAGTGATGGATGGTGTTATATGGAAGTGATGATTAATGATATTATGTAGTGATGATGGATATTGATATATGTAGTGATGATGGGTGGTGTTATATGCTTAGTGATGATGGATGGTGTTATACGTAGTGATTGGTGGTGTTATATGTAGTGATGATGGATGATGTTATATATTAGTGATGATGGGTGTGTTATATGTAGTCATGATGGATGATGTTATATGTAGTGATGATGGGTGGTGTTATATGTAGTGATGATTAGACAATAAAATAACAGTTTAATGCTAAAATAATATACTTTGCTGTGCTGGTGTAGTAGAAAACATGAGTGGAACCAAATACACCATTAATGAACTATTGAGGGAAGAGAAAGAAGTTTGGGGCCAAACAGTGAGACAATGTGGAGGCCTCACGGAGGGTGGCGTCTACCGTTGTCTGGCGGATAAGCAGCATTCTGCTAGTATTATATAGTATATATTTATTATATAGTATATATAGTATATATATATATATACCGTTGCCTAGCAGGTGAGCTATATATATATATATATATATATATATATATATATATATATATATATATATATATATAGACAATTGATCAAAGGAACCAAGGTTTTCGTCGTCATAAAGACAAGACAGGTTTACTCCCCAACATCTAATTGGACAAAGAAGCTGATTACTAGGCTGTTCAAGATCATTTTGTGATATTGTTTCATGGAAATCAGTACAATTTGTTCGAGATACCATATTCACTGAACATCGATTTACACACACACACACACACACACACACAGGCAGTGAGTACCAAGGTTCTGTCTCCACATTCCAACACCTCACCTGATGTTCACAGGTGACCAAGATGGGACCACTGTGCTTCCTGATCCTGATCAACGACGCTCTCGGACCTCTTCACGGGTGGAAGTACGTGGATGAGCTGCACTGTAGGGGTTACAGTGGACAGCACCTCACCCGGACTACTCATCGCTGCAGGCACCGTGGACAGGCTACAGGCATTGACTACGGAGAACAAGTCACCATCATTCACACCAAAACCGTAGTGTACATGTATTACCGCCACTCCAGTGCAAGCTCCAGCAGTTACAGTGAGTGCCATCCTCTCCCGGATAGTGCAATCTGCCAAGCTCCAGGGGTATAACTATAGACCTGGAGCTTCACTGGAGGGCCAATGTAAGCAACACAATCAGAGGGCAACCTCAAACTCATGCTGAGCGACTTGGGTCGCAGGGGCACCGCCAGAGCTGAGGAGCTATCTACAACATACTCTGGAGTGCTTGTGTCGTCACCAGCAGCCTGGGTCATCTTCTCTCAACTCTATCCAACAGCGTCAATTGGAAAAATTGAGAAGGCCTGCAGAATCATACTCGAAATTGCAGACTACTCAGCTACAACAACGCTCTCCCACCCTGGAAATGCATCTCTCAGTGACTATCCACCACTATGCACTCGCAGGGTTTGGT
>NW_024753225.1:0-14589 GCF_018991925.1 Homarus americanus
AAAAAAAAAAAAAAAAAAAAAAAAAAAAAAAAAAAAAAAAAAAAAAAAAAAAAAAAAAAAAAAAAAAAAAAAAAAAAAAAAAAAAAAAAAAAAAAAAAAAAAAAAAAAAAAAAAAAAAAAAAAAAAAAAAAAAAAAAAAAAAAAAAAAAAAAAAAAAAAAAAAAAAAAAAAAAAAAAAAAAAAAAAAAAAAAAAAAAAAAAAAAAAAAAAAAAAAAAAAAAAAAAAAAAAAAAAAAAAAAAAAAAAAAAAAAAAAAAAAAAAAAAAAAAAAAAAAAAAAAAAAAAAAAAAAAAAAAAAAAAAAAAAAAAAAAAAAAAAAAAAAAAAAAAAAAAAAAAAAAAAAAAAAAAAAAAAAAAAAAAAAAAAAAAAAAAAAAAAAAAAAAAAAAAAAAAAAAAAAAAAAAAAAAAAAAAAAAAAAAAAAAAAAAAAAAAAAAAAAAAAAAAAAAAAAAAAAAAAAAAAAAAAAAAAAAAAAAAAAAAAAAAAAAAAAAAAAAAAAAAAAAAAAAAAAAAAAAAAAAAAAAAAAAAAAAAAAAAAAAAAAAAAAAAAAAAAAAAAAAAAAAAAAAAAAAAAAAAAAAAAAAAAAAAAAAAAAAAAAAAAAAAAAAAAAAAAAAAAAAAAAAAAAAAAAAAAAAAAAAAAAAAAAAAAAAAAAAAAAAAAAAAAAAAAAAAAAAAAAAAAAAAAAAAAAAAAAAAAAAAAAAAAAAAAAAAAAAAAAAAAAAAAAAAAAAAAAAAAAAAAAAAAAAAAAAAAAAAAAAAAAAAAAAAAAAAAAAAAAAAAAAAAAAAAAAAAAAAAAAAAAAAAAAAAAAAAAAAAAAAAAAAAAAAAAAAAAAAAAAAAAAAAAAAAAAAAAAAAAAAAAAAAAAAAAAAAAAAAAAAAAAAAAAAAAAAAAAAAAAAAAAAAAAAAAAAAAAAAAAAAAAAAAAAAAAAAAAAAAAAAAAAAAAAAAAAGATATGAGGTGGTCAGAGGTGACCCCAGACAAAACCCGAGGTTCGATAAGACACCCAGAGTGTCTGAGCTGTACCTGGGAGTGTCTGAGTATACCTGGCAGTGTCTGAGGTGTAACTGGGAGTGTCAGAGGTGCACCAGAGGTGTACCTGGGAGGTCATGGTGTACCTGGGAGGTTGGGGCTGGGCACCTGAAGTGTAAGAGGGCAACCTGGGAGTGTCAGAGGAGTACCTGGGAGCGTCAAAGGAGTACCTGGGAGGTCAGAGGTGTACCTGGTAGTGTCAGTGGTGTGACCTGGGAGTGCCAGAGGTGTACCTGGGAGTATCATTGGTGTGCTGGGAGTGTCAGAGGTGAACCTGAACTGTCTGAGGTACCAAGTGTCGGGAGGTGTACCTGGAGCAACTGGGTGTACCTGGGAGTGTCAGAGGTACCTGGAGGTGAGAAGTGTACCTGGGAGGCCGGAGGTGTACCTGGGAGGTCGGAGGTGTACCTGAGAGTCAGGAGGTGTACCTGGGAGGAGGTACCTGGGAGGCATGGTGTACCTGGGAGGTCAGAGGTGTGTTCGAGGTCAGAGGCACTTGGGAGTGTCACAGGTGTACCTGGGAGGTTGGCGAGGTGTACCTGGGAGGAGAAGTGTACCTGGGAGGGTCGGAGGTACCTGGAGTGTCGGAGGTGTACCTGTAGTGTCAGTGGGTACTTGGGAGTGCCAGAGGTGTACCTGGGAGTGTCAGAGGTGTACCTGGGATTGTCAGAGGTGTACATGGGAGCAGGAGGTGTACCTGGGAGGGGAGAGTGGCCTGGAGGTCGGAGGTACCTGGGAGTGTCGGAAGGTACCTGGGAGAGTCAGAGGTGTACCTGGGAGTGTCAGAGGTGTCCTGGGAGTGTCAGGAGGTACCTGGAGTGTCAGAGTGTACCTGGGAGTATCGGAAGTACCTGGGAATATCAGAGGTGTACCTGGGAGTGCCAGAGGTGTACCTGGGAGTGTCAGAGGTGTACCTGGAGGCCGAGGTGTACCTGGGAGGTCAGAGGTGGGAGTGGAGATGTACCTGGGAGGTCGGAGGCACCTGGGAGTGTCGGAGGTGCACGGGAGAGCAGAGGTACCTGGGAGGTCAGAGGTACCTGGGAGTGTCAGAGGTGTACCAGGAATGTCAGTGGAGCACCTGGGAGTGTCAGAGGTGTACCTGGGAGGTCAGAGGTACCTGGGAGGTCAGAGGTACCTGGGAGGTGAGAAGTGTACCTGGGAGTGTCGGAGGTGTCCCTGGGAGGTCGGAGGTGTACCTGGTGAGTCAAAGGTGTACCTGGAGTGTCAGAGGTGGACCTGAGGTTGGGCGTATGAGGTTCGAGGTTTACCTGGGAGGTCAGAGGTGTGCTGGGAGTGTCAGAGGTGCAGTTGAGGTCACAGGTGCACCTGGAGTGTCTGAGGTACCTGGGAGTGTCTGAGCTGTACCTGGGAGTGTCTGAGGTATACCTGGCAGTGTCTGAGGTGTACCGGGCAGTGTCAGCGGTGTACCTGGGAGGTCAGCGGTGTACCTAAGGTCAGATGTGTACCTGGGAGTGTCAGAGGAGCACCTGGAGCGTCAGGAGTACCTGGGAGGTCAGGGGTGTACTGGTAGTGTCAGTGGTGTGCACTGGGAGGTCAGGAGGTGTACCTGGGAGGTCACTGGTGTGCCTGGGAGTGTCAGAGGTGAACCTGAACTGTCAGAGGTGTACCTGGGAGCATGAGGTGCCTGACAGTGTCAGAGGTACCTGGGAGTGTCTGGGTGTACCCCGGAGTGTCAGAGGTGTACCTGGGAGTTTCAGGGTGTACCTGGGAGTGTCAGGTGTACCCGTGAGTGTCTGAGGTTTCACTGGGAGGTCAGATGAGTACCTGGGAATGTCAGAGGTGTATCTGGGAGTGTCTGGGTGTACCTGGGAGGTCGAGGTACCTGGGAGGTCAGAGGTGCCCTGGGAGTGTCAGAGATGTACCTGGGAGTGTCAGAGATGTACCTGGGAGTGTCTGAGGTGTACCTGGGAGTGTCGAGGTGTACCTGGGAGTGTCTGAGGTGTACCTGGGAGGTCAGGGGAGAACCAGGGACTGTAAGAGGTACCTGGGAGGTGTACCTGGGAGTGTCGGAGGTACCTGGGATGTCAGAGGTGTACCAGGAGGTCGGAGTTCCTGGGAGGTCAAAGGTGTACCTGGCAGTGTCAGAGGTGTACCTGGGGTGCTGCATGTACCTGAAGTGTCAGAGGTACCTGGGAGGTCATGGTGTACCTGGGAGTGTCAGAGGTACCTGGGAGTGCTTGGGAGGTGTACCAGGAATGTCAGTGGAGTACCTGGGAGGTCAGAGGTGTACTGGGAGTGTCAGAGGTACCTGGGAGTGTCAAGGGTGTACCTGGGAGGTGGAGAAGGTACCTGGGAGGCCGGAGGTACCTGGGAGTGTCGGAGGTGTACCGTGAGCAGAGGTGTACCTGGAGTGTCAGGAGGTGTACCTGGGAGTGTCAGCGGTGTCACTGGGAGTGTCTGAGGTTTACCTGGGAGTGTCGAGGTGTGCCTGGGAGGTCAGAGGCACTTGGGAGTGTCACAGTGCACCTGGAGGTTCGAGGTATACCTGGGAGTGTCTGAGTGTACCTGGGAGTGTCTGAGGCATACACCTAGTGTCTGAGGTAACTGGGAGGTCAGAGGTGTACCTGGAATGTCAGAGGTGTACCTGGGAGTGTCAGCGGTGTACCTGGGAGGTTGGGCTGTGTGTACCTGGAAGTGTAAGAGGTGTACCTGGGAGGTCAGAGGAGTACCTGGGAGGTCAAGGAGTACCTGGGAGGTTCGGAGGTGTACCTGGTGTCAGGTACCTGGGAGTGCAGAGGTACCAGGAGTGCTGCTGGTGGCCTGGGAGTGTCAGAGGTGAACCTGAACTGTCTGAGGTACCTGGAAGCAGCAGGTGTACCTGGAGGCCTGTGTACCTCGGAGTGTCAGAGGTACCTGGGAGGTGGGAGAAGGTACCTGGGAGGCTCGGAGGTGTACCTGGGAGGTCGGAGGTGTACCTGAGAGCCAGAGGTGCACCTGGGAGGTCAGAGGTGTACCTGGGAGTGTTAGCGGTGTACCTGGAGGCTGGGAGGTGTGTCTGGGAGTGTCAGAGGTGCACTTGAGTGTCACAGGCACCTAGGAGTGTCTGAGGTGTACCTGGGAGTGTCTGAGCTGTACCTGGGAGTGTCTGCACCTGGCAGTGTCTGAGGTCTCACCTGGCAGTGTCAGAGGTGTACCTGGGAGTGTCGAAGTGTACCTGGGAGCGTCAAAGGAGTACCTGAAGTGTCAGAGGTGTACCTGGTAGTGTCAGTGGTGTACCTGGGAGGAGGTGCACCTGAATGTCATTGGTGTACCTGGGAGGTCAGAGGTATCGTCAGAGGTGTATGGAGGCAGAGGTGTACCTGGGAGGTCAAAGGAGTACCCAGGAGTCAAGGAGTACCTGGGAGGTCAAGGTGTACCTAGTGTGCAGTGTTGGGAGTGTCAGGAGGTGTACCTGGGAGGTCATTGGTGTGCCTGGAGTGTCAGAGGGGTACCTGGGAGTGTCTGGGGTGTACCTGGGAGGTCAGAGGTGCACCTGGGAGTATCAGGTGTACCTGGGAGTGCCAGAGGTGTACCTGGGAGTGTCTGGGATGTGCCTGGGAGTGTCAGGGGTGTACCTAGGAGTGTCTGAGGTGTACCTGGGAGGTGGGAGGAGTACCTGGGAATGTCAGAGGTGAATCTGAACTGTGGGAGAGGTGTACCTGGGAGTGTCGGAGGTGTACCTGGGAGTGTCAGAGGTGAACCTGAACTGTCAGAGGTACCTGGGAGTGTCGGAGGTGTTCCTGAGAGTGTCAGAGGTGCATGGGGTGTCTGGGGTACCTGGGAGGTCAGAGGTGTACCTGGGAGTGTTTGGGGTACCTGGAGTGTCAGGAGGTGTACCTGGGAGTGTCTGGGGTGTACCTGGGAGTGTCAGGGGTGTACCTGATTGTTCAGGTACCTGGAGGTCAGAGAACCTGGAATGTCAGAGGTGAATCTGGGAGTGTCTGGGATAATCTGGGAGTGACAGAGGTACCTGAGTGTCAGAGGTTACCTGGGAGGTCAGAGGTGTAACTGGGAGTGTCGGAGGTGTACCTGGAATGTCAGAGGTGTACCTGGGAGTGTTTGAGGTGTATCTGGGAGTGTCTGAGGTGTATCTGGGAGTGTCTGAGGTACCTGGGAGGTCAGGGGTGAACCAGGGAATGTGAAGAGGTGTACCTGGGAGGTGTAGATGTGTACCTGGGAGTGTCGGAGGTGTACCTGGGAATGTCAGAGGTGTACCTGAGAATGTCAGAGGTGTACCAGGAGTGTCAGGGATGAACCAGGAGTGTCAGAGGTAACCAGGAGGTTCGAGGTACCTGGGAGTATCGGAGGTACCTGGGAGACGGAAGTGTACCTGGGAGTGCCAGAGGTGTACCTGGGAGTGTCAAGGTGTACCTGGAGTGTCAGAGGTGTACCTGGGAGGAGAAGTGGCTCCTGGGAGGGTCGGAGGTGTACCTGGGAGGACGGAGATGTACCTGGGAGAGTCAGAGGTGTACCTGGGAGTGTCAGAGGTGTACTGGGAGGTTATGGTGTACCTGGGAGTGTCTGAGGTGTACCTGGGAGTGTCAGAGGTGTGCTTGGGAGTGTCAGAGGTGTGTCTTGGAGTGTCAGAGGTGCACTTGGGAGTGTCACAGGTGCACCTGGGAGTGTCTGAGGTGTACCTGGGAGTGTCTGAGCTGTACCTGGGAGTGTCTGAGGTGTACCTGGCAGTGTCTGAGGTGTACCTGGCAGTGTCAGAGGTGTACCTGGGAGTGTCAGAGGTGTACCTGGGAGCGTCAAAGGAGTACCTGGAAGTGTCAGAGGTGTACCTGGTAGTGTCAGTGGTGTACCTGGGAGTGTCAGAGGTGTACCTGAGAATGTGACTGGTGTACCTGGGAGTGTCAGAGGTGTATCGTCAGAGGTGTACTGGAGTGTCAGAGGTGTACCTGGGAGTGTCAGAGGAGTAACTGTGAGCGTCAAAGAATACCTGGGAGTGTCAAAGGTACCTGGTAGTGCTCGGTGGTGTACTTGGGAGGTCAGAGGTACCTGGAGTGTCATTGGTGTGCCTGGGAGTGTCAGAGGTGAACCTGAAGTGTCAGGAGGTGTACCTGGGAGTGTCGGAGGTGTCCTGAGAGCCAGAGGTGCACCTGGGAGTGTCAGAGGTGTACCTGGGAGTGTCAGATGTGTACCTGGGAGTGTCTGGGTGTACCTGGGAGTCTGAGGTACCTGGGAGTGTCTGAGGTGTACCTGAGTGTCAGGAGAACCAGGACTGTAAGAGGTGCACCTGGGAGTGTCAGAGGTGTACCTGGGAGTGTCAGAGGTGTACCTGAGTGCCAGAGGTACCAGGAGGTCAGTGGAGTTCCTGGGAGGTCAAAGGTGTACCTGGGAGTATCGGAGGTGTACCTGGGAAAATCGGAGGTATCCTTGGGAGTGCAAGAGGTGTACCTGGGAGTGTCAGAGGTGTACCTGGGAGGCTGGGGATGTGTACCTGGGAGGTCTGGGTGTACCTGGGAGTGTCTGAGGTGTACCTGGGAGGTCAGATGAGTACCTGGGAGGCAGACTGGTACATGGGAGTGTCTGGGTGTACCTGGGAGTATCAGGGGTGTACCGGGTGTGTCTGGGTGTACCTCGGGAGTGTCAGAGGTGCACCTGGGAGTGTCAGGGGTGTACCTGGGAGGTAAGGTGTACCTGGGAGTATCTCAGGTGTACCTGGGAGTGTCAGGTGAGTCACCTGGGAATGTCAGGGGAGGTACCTGGGAGTGTCAGAGGTACCTGGGAGTGTCAGGAGGTGTACCTGGGAGGTCAGAGAGGTGTACCAGGAGTGTCAGTGGAGTTCCTGGCGTGTCAAAGGTGTACCTGGAGTATCGGAGGTACCTGGGAATGGAGGTACCTGGGAGTGCAAGAGGTGTACCTGGGAGGTCTGGAGATGTACCTGGGAGTGCTCAGGAGGTACCTGGGAGTGTCAGAGGTGTACCTGGCAGTGTCAGAGATGTACCTGGGGGTGTCAGAGGTGTACCGGTAGTGTCAGAGGTGTACCTGGGAGGTCAGAGGTACCTGGGAGTGTCAGAGGTGTACCTGGGAGTGTCAGAGGTACAGGGAATGTCAGGAGTACCTGGGAGTGTCAGAGGTGTAACTGGGAGTTTCAGAGGTGTACCTGGGAGTGTCAGAGGTGTATCTGGGAGTGTGAGAAGTGTCCTGGGAGTGTCGGAGGTACCTGGGAGGCCAGAGGTGAACCTGGAACTGTCAGAGGTGTACCTGGGAGGCTGGAGGTGTTCCTGAGAGTGTCAGAGGTGCACATGGGAGTCTGGGGTGTACCTGGGAGGTCAGAGGTACCTGGGAGTGTCTGGGGTGTACCTCGGAGTGTCAGAGGTGTACCTGGGAGTGTCTGGGGTGTACCTAGGAGTGTCAGGGGTGTACCTGGGAGTGTCTGAGGTGTACCTGGGAGTGTCAGAGGAGTACCTGGGAATGTCAGAGGTGAATCTGGGAGTGTCTGGGGTAATCTGGGAGTGACAGAGGTGTACCTGGGAGTGTCAGAGGTGTACCTGGGAGTGTCAGAGGTGTAACTGGGAGTGTCAGAGCTGTACCTGGGAATGTCAGAGGTGTACCTGGGAGGTTCGAGGTGTATCTGGGAGGTCTGAGGTACCTGGGAGTGTCTGAGGTGTACCTGGGAGGTCAGGTGAACCAGGGAATGTAAGAGGTGTACCTGGGAGGTCAGATGTGTACCTGGGAGTGTCGGAGGTGTACCTGGGAATGTCAGAGGCCTGAGAGTGTCAGAGGTGTACCAGGGAGGTCAGGGATGAACCAGGGAGTGTCAGAGGTGAACCAGGAGTGTCTGAGGCACCTGGGAGTATCGGAGGTGTACCTGGAGTACGGAGGTACCTGGGAGGTCAGAGGTGTACCAGTGAGTGTCAGTGGAGTACCTGGGAGTGTCAAAGGTGTACCTGGGAGTACGAAGGTACCTGGGAATATCGAGGAGTGTACCTGGGAGTGCCAGAGGTACCTGGGAGTGTCAAAGGTGCACTGGGAGGCCAGAAGGTACCTGGGAGTGTGTGAGAAGTGTAACTGGGAGGTCGGAGGTACCTGGGAGTGTCGGAGGTGTACCTGGGAGGTTGGGAGGTGTGCTTGGGAGGCCGAGGTGTGTCTGGGAGTGTCAGAGGTGCACTTGAGTGTCACAGGTGCACCTGGGAGTGTCTGAGGTACCTGGGAGTGTCTGAGCTGTACCTGGAGTGTCTGAGGTGTACCTGGCAGTCAGGTACCTGGCAGTGTCAGAGGTGTACCTGGGAGTGTCAGAAGTGTACCTGGGAGCGTCAAAGGAGTACCTGGAAGTGTCAGAGGTGTACCTGGTAGTGTCAGGGGTACCTGGGAGGTCAGAGGTGTACCTGAGAAGTCATTGGTGTACCTGGAGTGTCAGAGGTGTATCGTCAGAGGTGTACCTGGGAGTGTCAGAGGTGTACCTGAGAATGTCATTGGTGTACCTGGGAGTGCAGAGGTGTATCGTCAGAGGTGTACCTGAGTGTCAGAGGTGTACCTGGAGGTCAGAGGAGTACCTGTGAGTCAGGAGTACCTGGGAGTGTCAAAGGTGTACCTGGTAGTGTCAGGTGGTGTACTTGGGAGGTCAGAGGTGTACCTGGGAGGTCATTGGCCTGGGAGTGTCAGAGGTGAACCTGGAAGTGTCAGAGGTGTACCTGGGAGTGTCGGAGGTGTTCCTGAGAGCGTCAGAGGTGTACCTGGGAGTGTCAGAGGTACCTGGGAGTGTCAGATGTACCTGGGAGTGTCTGGGGTGTACCTGGAATGTCTGAGGTGTACCTGGGAGTGTCTGGAGGTGTACCTGGGAGGTCAGGGGAGAACCAGGACTGTAGGAGGTACCTGGGAGGTCAGAGGTGTACCTGGGAGTGTCGGAGGTGTACCTGGGAGTGTGAAGGTACCTGGGAGTGTCAGAGGTGTACCTGGGAGGCTGAGAGGTGTCCTTGGGAGTGCCAGAGGTGTACCAGGGAGTGTCAGTGGAGTTCCTGGGAGTGTCAAAGGTACCTGGGAGTATCGGAACCTGGGAATATCAGAGGTGTACTTGGGAGTGCAAGAGGTGTACCTGGGAGGTCAGAGGTGTACCTGGGAGGTTCAGATGTTTACCTGGGACTGTCTGGGGTGTACCTGGGAGGTCTGAGGTACCTGGGAGGGTCAGATGAGTACCTGGGAGTGTCAGAGGTGTACATGGGAGTGTCTGGGGTGTACCTGGGAGTGTCAGGGTGTACCTGGGAGGTCAGAGGTGTACCTGGGAGTCAGGGGTGTACCGGGAGTGTAAGGGACCTGGGAGTGTCTAGGTGTACCTGGGAGGTCAGAGTGTGCACCTGGGAATGTCAGAGGTGTACCTGGGAGTGTCAGAGGTGTACCTGGGAGTGTCAGAGGTGTACCTGTGAGTGTCGGAGGTGTACCTGGGAGTGTCAGAGGTGTACCTGGGAGTGTCAGAGGTGTACCAGGGAGTGTCAGTGGAGTTCCTGGGCGTGTCAAAGGTGTACCTGGGAGTATCGGAGGTGTACCTGGGAATATCGGAGGTGTACCTGGGAGTGCAAGAGGTGTACCTGGGGTGTCGGAGATGTACTGGGAGTGTCAGGGTGTGCCTGGGGTGTCAGAGGTGTACCTGGCAGTGTCAGAGGTGCACTGGGGTGTCAGAGGTGTACCTGGTAGTGTCAGAGGTGTACCTGGGGTGTCAGAGGTGTGCCTGGAGTGTCAGAGGGTGTACCTGGGTGTCAGAGGTGTACCAGAGAATGTCAGTGGGTACCTGGGAGTGTCAGAGGTGTAACTGGGAGTGTCAGAGGTGTATGGGAGTGTCAGAGGTGTGGGGAGTGTGAGATGTGCCTGGGGTGTGGAGGTGTACCTGGGAGTGTGAGGTGTACCTGGGAGGTCAGAGGTGTACCTGGGGTGTCAGAGGTGTGCCTGGGAGTGTCAGCGGTGTACCTGGGGTGTCTGAGGGACGTCTGGGAGTGTCAGAGGTGTGCCTGGGAGTGTCAGAGGTGCTTGGGAGTGTCACAGGTGCACCTGGGAGTGTCTGAGGTGTCACCTGGGAGGTGTCTGAGCTGTACCTGGGAGTGTCTGGGGTGTACCTGGCAGTGTCTGGGGTGTACCGGGCAGTGTCAGCAGTGTGCCTGGGAGTGTCAGCGGTATACGTGGAAGTTTCAGAGGTGTGCCTGAGTGTCAGAGGTGTACGCAAGTGTCAGAGGGTACCTGGGGCATCAAGGGTACCTGGGAGTGTCAAGGTGTGCCTGGTAGTGTCAGTGGTGTACTTGGGTGCCAGAGGTGTGCCTGGTGTCAGAGGTGTACCTGGGATTGTCAGGTGTACATGGGAGTGTCAGAGGTGTACCTGGGAGTGTGAGGAAGTGTGCCTGGGAGGGTCGGAGGTGTGCCTGGGAGTGTCAGGTGTGCCTGGGAGAGTCACAGGTGTGCCTGGGGTGTCAGAGGTGTACCTGGGAGTGTCAGAGGTGTGCCTGGGGAGTGTCAGGAGGTGTGCCTGGGGTATCGGAAGTGTACCTGGGAGATATCAGAGGTGTGCCTGGGGTGCCAGAGGTGTGCCTGGGAGTGTCAGAGGTGTGCCTGGGGAGTGTCAGAGGTGTGCCTGGGGTGTGGGGTGTGCCTGGGGAGTGTGCCTGGGAGGGTCGGGTGTGCCTGGGAGTGTCGGAGGTGTACCTGGTAGTGTCAGTGGTGTGCTTGGGGAGTGCCAGAGGTGTACCTGGGGAGTGTCAGAGTGTGCCTGGGATTGTCAGAGGTGTGCATGGGAGTGTCAGAGGTGTGCCTGGGAGTGTGAGGTGTGCCTGGGGTCGGAGGTGTGCCTGGGAGTGTCGGAAGTGTGCCTGGGGAGTCAGAGGTGTACCTGGGAGTGTCAGAGGTGTTCCTGGGGTGTAGAGGGTGTGCCTGGGAGTGTCAGAGGTGTGCCTGGGAGTATCAGGTGTGCCTGGGAATATCAGAGGTGTACCTGGGAGTGCCAGAGGTGTGCCTGGGAGTGTCAGAGGTGTGCCTGGGAGTGTCAGGAGGTGTGCCTGGGAGTGTCAGAGGTGTGCCTGGGAGTGTGAGAAGTGTGCCTGGGAGGTCAGGGTGTACCTGGGGTGTCGGAGGTGTGGGAGAGTCAGAGGTGTACCTGGGGTGTCAGTGTGCCTGGGGGTGTCAGAGGGGTGTGCCAGGGAATGTCAGTGGAGTACCTGGGAGTGTCAGAGGTGGCCTGGGAGTGTCAGGGGTGTGCCTGGGAGTGTCAGAGGTGGCCTGGGAGTGTGAGAAGTGTGCCTGGGGGTGTCGGAGGTGTGCCTGGGGGTGTCGGAGGTGTGCCTGGGTGGAGTCAAGGTGTACCTGGGGTGTCAGAGGTGTGCCTGGGGTGTCAGCGGTGTGCCTGGGTGTCTGGGGTTTACCTGGGTGTCAGAGGTGTGCCTGGAGTGTCAGAGGTGCAGTTGGGAGTGTCAGGGTGCACCTGGGGAGTGTCTGAGGTGTGCCGGGGTGTCTGGGCTGTGCCTGGGGGTGTCTGGGGTATGCCTGGCAGTGTCTGAGGGTGTGCCGGGCAGTGTCAGCGGTGTGCCTGGGGTGTCAGCTGTGCCTGGAAGTGTCAAGGTGTGTCCTGGGAGTGTCAGAGGGTACCTGGGAGCGTCAAGGGTACCTGGGAGTGTCAGGGGTGTGCCTGGTAGTGTCAGTGGTGTGCCTGGGAGTGTCAGAGGTGTACCTGGGAGTGTCATTGGTGTGCCTGGGAGTGTCAGAGGTGAACCTGGAACTGTCAGAGGTGTGCACTAGTGTACAGTGTTCTGACAGTGTCAGAGGTGTACCTGGGGTGTCTGGGTGTGCCTCAGGTGTCAGAGGTGTGCCTGGGAGTTTCAGGGGTTGTGCCTGGGGTGTCAGGGGTGTGCCTGTGGTGTCTGAGGTTTGCCTGGGAGTGTCAGATGAGTGCCTGGGAATGTCAGAGGTGTATCTGGGGTGTCTGGGGTGTGCCTGGGGTGTCAGGGGTGTGCAGGGGTGTCAGGTGTGCCTGGGAGTGTCAGAGATGTGCCTGGGAGTGTCAGAGGTGTGCCTGGGGTGTCAGAGGTGTGCCTGGGGTGTGAGATGTGCCTGGGGTGTCAGAGTGTGCCTGGGTGTCTGGGGTGTGCCTGGGGTCTGGGGTGTGCCGGAGTGTCTGGGGTGTGCCTGGGGAGTGTCAGGGGAGAACCAGGGACTGTGGGGTGTGCCTGGGGAGTGTCAGAGGTGTGCCTGGGAGTGTGGGGTGTGCCTGGGGTGTCAGGGTGTACCGGTGTGTGGGTTCTGGGAGTGTCAGAGGTGTAGCCTGGCAGTGTCAGAGGTGTACCTGGGGGTGTCATGTGTGTGCCTGGAAGTGTCAGAGGTGTGCCTGGGGAGTGCAGCAGTGTGCCTAGTGTCAGAGGTGTGCCTGGGGTGTCAGGGGTGTGCCAGGGAATGTCAGTGGGTACCTGGGAGTGTCAGAGGTGTGCCTGGGAGTGTCAGGGTGTGCCTGGGAGTGTCAAGGGTGTACCTGGGAGTGTGAGGAGGTGTGCCTGGGGAGTGTCGGAGGTGTGCACCTGGGTGTCGGAGGTGTGCCTGGGTGAGTCAGAGGTGTGCCTGGGGTGTCAGAGGTGTGCCTGGAGTGTCAGCGGTGTGCACCTGGGGTGTCTGAGGTTTGCCTGGGAGTTCAGAGGTGTGCCTGGGAGTGTCAGAGGGTGCTTGGGGAGTGTCAGGGCACCTGGGGTGTCTGAGAGACAGAGTGTCTGAGGCTGTGCCTGGGGTGTCTGAGGGGTGTGCCTGGCAGTGTCTGAGGTGTAACTGGGGAGTGTCAGGGTGTGCCTGGGAATGTCAGGGGAGGTGTGCCTGGGGTGTCAGCGGTGGCCTAGTGTCAGCTGTGCCTGGAGTGTAGAGGTACCTGGGGTGTCAGAGGTGCCTGGGAGCGTCAAGGGAGTACCTGGGAGTGTCAGGAGGTGTGCCTGGTAGTGTCAGTGGTGTGCCTGGGAGTGTCAGAGGTGCCTAGGAGTGTCATTGGTGTGCCTGGGGAGTGTCAGAGGGTGAACCTGGAACTGTCAAGGTGTACCTGGAAGTGTCAGGGTGTGCCAGTGTCTGGGGCCAGGTGTCAGAGGTGTGCCTGGAGTGTCAGAGTGTGCCTGGGAGGTCGGGGTGTGCCTGGGGGTGTCGGAGGTGTACCTGGGAGTCAGAGGTGTGCCTGGGGGTGTCAGAGGTGTACCTGGGGAGTGTGTGGTGTGCCTGGGAGTGTCAGAGGTGTGTCTGGGAGTGTCAGAGGTGTACTTGGGGGTGTCAGGGTGCACTAGGGGTGAGGTGTGCCTGGGGAGTGTCTGGCTGTGCCTGGGGAGTGTCTGGTGTACCTGGGAGTGTCTGAGGGTCTACTGGGAGTGTCAGAGGGTGTGCCTGGGGTGTCAGAGGTGTGCCTGGGAGTGTCAGAGGTACCTGGAGGTGTCAGAGGTTGTACCTGGGAGTGTCAGTGGTGTGCCTGGGGTGTCAGAGGTGTGCCTGGGAATGTCATAGGTGTACCTGGGAGTATGGGAGAGTTAGAGGTGTGCCTGGGGTGTCTGGGTGTGCCTGGGGTGTCAGCGGTGTGCCTGGGAGTGTCTGAGGGTGTACAGAGTGTCCAGAGGTGTGCCTGGGGTGTGGAGGTGCACTTGGAAGTGTCTGGGTGCCACCTGGGAGTGTCTGAGGTGTGCCTGGGGTGTCAGGCTGTGCCTGGGGTGTGGTGTGCCTGGCGGTGTCTGGGGTGTGCCGGGCAGTGTCAGCAGTGTGCCTGGGGAGTGTCGTATGCCTGGGGTGTCAGAGGTGTATAGGTGTCAGGGGTGTGCCTGGGGTGTCCAGAGGTGCCTGGGGCATCAAAGGAGTGCCTGGGGAGTGTCAAAGGTGCCTGGTAGTGTCAGTGGTGTGCTTGGGAGTGTCAGAGGTGTGCCTGGGAATGTCATTGTGGTGTACTTGCAAGTGTCAGAGGTGTATCGTCAGGAGGTGTGCCTGGGAGTGTCAGAGGTGTATCGTCAGAGAGTGTACCTGGGAGTGTCAGAGAGTGTGCCTGGGAGTGTCAAGAAGAGTGTGCCTGGGGCATCAAGGAGTACTTATAAGTGTCAAAGATGTGCCTGGTGGTGTCAGTGGTGTGCTTAGGGTGTCAGAGGGCACCTGGGAGTGTCGTTGGTGTGCCTGGGGAGTGTCAGAGGTGAACCTGGAAGTGTGTCAGAGGTGTGCCTGGGGTGTCGGAGGTGTTCACCAGGAGGCGTCAGAGGTGTGCCTGGGAGTGTCAGGGTGTGCCTGGCAGTGTCTGGGGCCTGGGGTGTCTGAGGTGTACCAAGGAGTGTCTGAGGGCTGTGCCTGGGAGTGTCTGGGTGTGCCTCAGGTGCAGAGGTGTGCCTGGAGTGTCAGGGTGCTTTCAAGTGTCAGGTGTACCTGGGGAGTGTCTGAGGTGTGCCTGCGGTGTCAGATGAGTAACTTGGGAATGTCAGGAGGTTTTACCTGGGAGTGTCAGAGGTGTGCCTGGAGTATCAGAGGTGTGCCTGTGAGTGTCGGAGGAGTGTGCCTGGGGTGTCAGAATGTGCCTGTGAGTGTCTGAGGTGGCACCTGGGAGTGTCTGGGGTGTGCTGCCTGGGGTGTTGGGGAGAACCAGG
>NW_024753226.1:0-9257 GCF_018991925.1 Homarus americanus
TAATGATCAAATTTTTATGTAAAAAGTTGGGGTCAAACTATACATGCATAATATTTTTGAGGGGTTACAATTTATGCATTTCCATGGGTCATTTACAGTGAATGATAGTACCTGGTACAGTACATGCTTATGGTAGGTTAACCTTACTAGTAAGCTCCTTTATCCTGGGCTTGCCTACCTACCCCAAGATCCTTTTTTTATGTAGCTACAGGAAGAGCAGAACCTTTCACTATATATATGCTGCTGTAAATATACAAATGCCTGATAGAATTGATTTAGATATTTTTCTTTGCATCTGTGTAAATTACTGGGAGATTATCAACTTTCCCCACCTGTGAGCTGTATGCTATGTTATGGTCAGAGCGAGGGAAGACTGGACTAAAGTTAATTGAGAGGGAAGTCTGCTGGAGATATAATTGAAGAGTATTACAGTGAGGGAGGGAAGGAAGGCTGGTGATATGAATTAAAACTATACTCAAGTAATGTATACATGGGAGAAACTTGATTAGAACATAAGACTTTACTGTACTGTAGCAGAAGAAGAGTGAGGAAACACCTTTGGATAGACTGAAGTTTTATACAAGCGAAGGAAGGATTTGTGCCACTTAATCTGCACTGGATTATTTTTATTATTTCTTCCACATCCTAGGTTCAGGTTTGACTTCATCAGAACCCAACCATAAAGAGAGTCACCTATCAACTGGAATCAACTGAATCTGACCATCTTTCCCCGACCTTTAGGACGGGGTCAGAAGTCTATTCTGGGAAGGATGTTTTTGGACCAGCATGCTTGTTTGTCCAGTGGTTCCAGGAGTCAGGATCCTCTTGGGGGAGAACCCTGGCCCTCGGACCTGGCATCAGCCAGGTTCAGGGACTCCACATTTTTTTTTCTTATCGTTGCCCTCCTCCTTCATCAACTGGAATGGACATTGTCAAGTCCAGCATAAACAAATGGAAATGAAATTGTAGAAGAAAAATGGAAGATTTTAATGGTTTATTATGAGAATACTGACTGTATTGGTGTAATGTCTGTGTGTATTGTCTCTTTTCATGAGTCATCTATACAATAGTCACTTACCAATGTAATTTGAAGAATCATCAACTGCATTTGCCCCCTTTCCCCTACCCCTTTAGAACGGGGGTCAGAAGTCTGTTCTGGGAAATGCCTTACTCTCGGAACATTATATCTCCGTTCTAGAGGATTCGGACAATTCTGTATCTGGGATAAGGAGCTTCCTGGAGGAGGTAACTGACCCTAGGAGCAGCATTTGCTGTGTCTCGGAAGTCAGCGTTAGGCTGCGCAGGTTCCCTTTTTTTTAAGGGTTTGGAATTCCTCATCCAGGAAGTGTCAAACCTAGGACAAGGAGAGCCGGTCCTGAACTTGGTTAGCCTTTTTTTAATCCTTTTGAGCTGGGGTCAGGAGGCTTCTTCCAAGAGGTAAATGGCTTTTGGACCAGCATGCTTGTTTGTCCAGTGGTTCCAGGAGTCAGGATCCTCTTGGGGGAGAACCCTGGCCCTCGGACCTGGCATCAGCCAGGTTCAGGGACTCCCCATTTTTTTTTCTTATCGTTGCCCTCCTCCTTTATCAACTGGAATGGACATTGTGAAGTCCAGCATAAATGGAAATGAAATTGTAGAAGAAAAGTGCAAGATTTTAATGGTTTATTATGAGAATACTGTACTGTATTGGTGTAATGTCTGTGTGTATTGGCTCTTTCAGAGTCTGCAGCTGACCCCAACATGAAGGGCATTTCATCTATCAACTGGAATCAACTGCATCTGAACCCCTTTCCCCTACCCCTTTAGAGCGGGGGTCAGAAGTCTGTTCTGGGAAATGCCTTACTCTCGGAACATTATATTCGTTCTAGAGGATTCGGACATTTCTGTATCTGGGATAAGGAGCTTCCTGGAGGAGGTAACTGACCCTAGGAGCAGCATTTGCTGTGTCTCGGAAGTCAGCGTTAGGCTGCGCAGGTTCCGTTTTTTTTAAGGGTTTGGAATTCCTCATCCAGGAAGTGCGAAACCTAGGACAAGGAGAGCAGGTCCTGAACTTGGTTAGCCTTTTTTTAATCCTTTTGAGCTGGGGTCAGGAGGCCTCTTCCAAGAGGTAAATGGCTTTTGGACCAGCATGTCCAGGAGTCAGGATCCTCTTGGGGGAGAACCCTGGCCCTCGGACCTGGCATCAGCCAGGTTCAGGGACTCCCCATTTTTTTTTCTTATCGTTGCCCTCCTCCTTTATCAACTGGAATGAACATTGTCAAGTCCAGCAAAAACAAATGGAAATGAAATTGTAGAAGAAAAGTGCAAGATTTAAATGGTTTATTATGAGAATACTGTACTGTATTGGTGTAATGTCTGTATGTATTGTCTCTTTTCATCAGTCATCTATACAATAGTCACTTACCAATGTAATTTGAAGAAGCATCAACTGCATTTGCTCCCTTTCCCCCACCCCTTTAGAATGGGGGTCAGAAGTCTGTTCTGGGAAGTGCCTTACTCTCGGAACATTATATCTCCGTTCTAGAGGATTCGGACATTTCTGTATCTGGGATAAGGAGCTTCCTGGAGGAGGTAACTGACCCCAGGAGCAGCATTTGCTGTGTCTCGGAAGTCAGCGTTAGGCTGCGCAGGTTCCGTTTTTTTTAAGGGTTTGGAATTCCTCATCCAGGAAGTGCCAAACCTAGGACAAGGAGAGCTGGTCCTGAACTTGGTTAGCCTTTTTTTTATCCTTTTGAGCTGCGGTCAGGAGGCTTCTTCCAAGAGGTAAATGGCTTTTGGACCAGCATGTCCAGGAGTCAGGATCCTCTTGGGGGAGAACCCTGGCCCTCGGACCTGGCATCAGCCAGGTTCAGGGACTCCCCATTTTTTTTTCTTATCGTTGCCCTCCTCCTTTATCAACTGGGATGGACATTGTCAAGTCCAGCAAAAACAAATGGAAATGAAATTGTAGAAGAAAAGTGCAAGATTTAAATGGTTTATTATGAGAATACTGTACTGTATTGGTGTAATGTCTGTATGTATTGTCTCTTTTCATCAGTCATCTATACAATAGTCACTTACCAATGTAATTTGAAGAAGCATCAACTGCATTTGCCCCCTTTCCCCCACCCCTTTAGAACGGGGGTCAGAAGTCTGTTCTGGGAAATGCCTTACTCTCGGAACATTATATCTCCGTTCTAGAGGATTCGGACATTTCTGTATCTGGGATAAGGAGCTTCCTGGAGGAGGTAACTGACCCCAGGAGCAGCATTTGCTGTGTCTCGGAAGTCAGCGTTAGGCTGCGCAGGTTCCCTTTTTTTTAAGGGTTTGGAATTCCTCATCCAGGAAGTGCCAAACCTAGGACAAGGAGAGCCGGTCCTGAACTTGGTCAGCCTTTTTTTTATCCTTTCGAGCTGGGGTCCGGAGGCTTCTTCCAAGAGGTAAATGGCTTTTGGACCAGCATGCTTGTTTGTCCAGTGGTTCCAGGAGTCAGGATCCTCTTGGGGGAGAATCCTGGCCCTCGGACCTGGCATCAACCAGGTTCAGGGACTCCCCATTTTTTTTCTTATCGTTGCCCTCCTCCTTTATCAACTGGAATGGACATTGTCAAGTCCAGCATTAACAAATGGAAATGAAATTGTAGAAGAAAAGTGCAAGATTTTAATGGTTTATTATGAGAATACTGTACTGTATTGGTGTAATGTCTGTATGTATTGTCTCTTTTCATGAGTCATCTATACAATAGTCAGTTACCAATGTAATTTGAAGAATCATCAACTGCATTTGCCCCCTTTCCCCCACCCCTTTAGAACGGGGGTCAGAAGTCTGTTCTGGGAAGTGCCTTACTTCCGGAACATTATATCTCCGTTCTAGAGGATTCGGACAATTCTGTATCTGGGATAAGGAGCTTCCTGGAGGAGGTAACTGACCCTAGGAGCAGCATTTGCTGTGTCTCGGAAGTCAGCGTTAGGCTGCGCAGGTTCCCTTTTTTTTAAGGGTTTGGAATTCCTCATCCAGGAAGTGCCAAACCTAGGACAAGGAGAGCCGGTCCTGAACTTGGTTGTATGCATCATGCAGGAGGCTGGGGTCAGGGGCTTCTTCACAGGGTGATTGGCTTTTTAGGACCAGCATGCTTGTTTAATCCAGTGGTTCCGGGACTCAGGATCTCTTGAGGAGAACCTGGCCCTCGGACCTGGCATCAGCCAGGTTCAGGGGACTCCATTTTTTTTCTTGTCATTTGCCCTCCTCCTTTATCAACTGGGATGAGACATTGTCAAGTCCAGCATAAACAAATGGAAATGAAGTTGTAGAAGAAAAGTGCAAGATTTTAATGGTTTATTATGAGAATACTGTACTGTATTGATGTAATGTCTGTATTTATTGTCTCTTTAAATCGGACATCTATACAATAGTCATTTACCAATGTAATTTGAAGAATCATCAACTGCATTTGCCCCCTTTCCCCTACCCCTTTAGAACGGGGGTCAGAAGCCTGTTCTGGGAAGTACCTCACTCTCGGAACATTACATCTCCGTTCTAGAGGATTCGGACATTTCTGTATCTGGGATAAGGAGCTTCCTGTAGGAGGTAACTGACCCTAGGAGCAGCATTTGCCGTGTCTCGGAAGTCAGCGTCAGGCTGCGTGGGTTCCCTTTTTTTTAGGGTTTGGAATTCGTCATCCAGGAAGTGCCAAACCTAGGACGAGGAGAGCCGGTCCTGAACTTGGTTAGCCTTTTTTTTATCCTTTTGAGCTGGGGTCAGGAGGCTTCTTCCAAGAGGTAAATGGTTTTTGGAACCAGCATGCTTGTTTGTCCAGTGGTTCCAGGAGTCAGGATCCTCTTGGGGGAGAACCCTGGCCCTCGGACCTGGCATCAGCCGGGTCCAGGGACTCCCCTTTTTTTTTCTTATCATTGCCCTCCTTTATCAACTGGAATGGACATAGTGAAGTCCAGCATAAACAAATGGAAATGAAGTTGTAGAAGAAAAGTGCAAGATTTTAATGGTTTATTATGAGAATACTGTACTGTATTGATGTAATGTCTATATTTATTGTCTCTTTAAATCGGACATCTATACAATAGTCATTTACCAATGTAATTTGAAGAATCATCAACTGCATTTGCCCCCTTTTCCCTACCCCTTTAGAACGGGGGTCAGAAGCCTGTTCTGGGAAGTACCTCACTCTCGGAACATTATATGTCCGTTCTAGAGGATTTGGACATTTCTGTATCTGGGATAAGGAGCTTCCTGTAGGAGGTAACTGACCCTAGGAGCAGCATTTGCCGTGTCTCGGAAGTCAGCGTCAGGCTGCGTGGGTTCCCTTTTTTTTAGGGTTTGGAATTTCTCATCCAGGAAGTGCCAAACCTAGGACAAGGAGAGCCGGTCCTGAACTTGGTTAGCCTTTTTTTTATCCTTTTGAGCTGGGGGTCAGGAGGCTTCTTCCAAGAGGTAAATGGCTTTTGGACCAGCATGCTTGTTTGTCCAGTGGTTCCAGGAGTCAGGATCCTCTTGGGGGAGAACCCTGGCCCTCGGACCTGGCATCAGCCAGGTTCAGGGACTCCCCATTTTTTTTTCTTATCGTTGCCCTCCTCCTTTATCAACTGGAATGTACATTGTCAAGTCCAGCATAAATGGAAATGAAATTGTAGAAGAAAAGTGCAAGATTTTAATGGTTTATTATGAGGATACTGTTCTGTATTGGTGTAATGTCTGTACGTATTGTCTCTTTTCATGAGTCATCTATACAATAGTCACTTACCAATGTAATTTGAAGAATCATCAACTGCATTTACCCCCTTTCCCCTACCCCTTTAGAACGGGGGTCAGAAGTCTGTTCTGGGAAGTGCCTTAATCTCGGAACATTATATCTCCGTTCTAGAGGATTCGGACAATTCTGTATCTGGGATAAGGAGCTTCCTGGAGGAGGTAACTGACCCTAGGAGCAGCATTTGCTGTGTCTCGGAAGTCAGCGTTAGGCTGCGCAGGTTCCCTTTTTTTTAAGGGTTTGGAATTCCTCATCCAGGAAGTGCCAAACCTAGGACAAGGAGAGCCGGTCCTGAACTTGGTTAGCCTTTTTTTAATCCTTTTGAGCTGGGGTCAGGAGGCTTCTTCCAAGAGGTAAATGGCTTTTGGACCAGCATGCTTGTTTGTCCAGTGGTTCCAGGAGTCAGGATCCTCTTGGGGGAGAACCCTGGCCCTCGGACCTGGCATCAGCCAGGTTCAGGGACTCCCCATTTTTTTTTCTTATCGTTGCCCTCCTCCTTTATCAACTGGAATGGACATTGTCAAGTCCAGCATAAATGGAAATGAAATTGTAGAAGAAAAGTGCAAGATTTTATGGTTTATTATGAGAATACTGTACTGTATTGGTGTAATGTCTGTACGTATTGTCTCTTTTCATGAGTCATCTATACAATAGTCACTTACCAATGTAATTTGAAGAATCATCAACTGCATTTACCCCCTTTCCCCTACCCCTTTAGAACGGGGGTCAGAAGTCTGTTCTGGGAAGTGCCTTACTCTCGGAACATTATATCTCCGTTCTAGAGGATTCGGACAATTCTGTATCTGGGATAAGGAGCTTCCTGGAGGAGGTAACTGACCCTAGGAGCAGCATTTGCTGTGTCTAGGAAGTCAGCGTTAGGCTGCGCAGGTTCCCTTTTTTTTAAGGGTTTGGAATTCCTCATCCAGGAAGTGCCAAACCTAGGACAAGGAGAGCCGGTTCTGAACTTGGTTAGCCTTTTTTTTATCCTTTTGAGCTGGGGTCAGGAGGCTTCTTCCAAGAGGTAAATGGCTTTTGGACCAGCATGCTTGTTTGTCCAGTGGTTCCAGGAGTCAGGATCCTCTTGGGGGAGAACCCTGGCCCTCGGACCTGGCATCAGCCAGGTTCAGGGACTCCCCATTTTTTTTTTCTTATCGTTGCCCTCCTCCTTTATCAACTGGAATGGACATTGTCAAGTCCAGTATAAACAAATGGAAATGCAATTGTAGAAGAAAAGTGCAAGATTTTAATGGTTTATTATGAGAATACTGTACTGTATTGGTGTCATGTCTGTATGTATTGTCTCTTTTCACCAGTCATCAATACAATAGTCACTTACCAATGTAATTTGAAGAATCATCAACTGCATTTGTCCCCTTTCCCCCACCCCTTTAGAACGGGGGTCAGAAGTCTGTTCTGGGAAATGCCTTACTCTCGGAACATTATGTCTCCGTTCTAGAGGATTCGGACATTTCTGTATCTGGGATAAGGAGCTTCCTGGAGGAGGTAACTGACCCCAGGAGCAGCATTTGCTGTGTCTCGGAAGTCAGCGTTAGGCTGCGCAGGTTCCGTTTTTTTTAAGGGTTTGGAATTCCTCATCCAGGAAGTGCCAAACCTAGGACAAGGAGAGCCGGTCCTGAACTTGGTTAGCCTTTTTTTTATCCTTTTGAGCTGGGGTCAGGAGGCTTCTTCCAAGAGGTAAATGGCTTTTGGACCAGCATGCTTGTTTGTCCAGTGGTTCCAGGAGTCAGGATCCTCTTGGGGGAGAACCCTGGCCCTCGGACCTGGCATCAGCCAGGTTCAGGGACTCCCCATTTTTTTTTCTTATCGTTGCCCTCCTCCTTTATCAACTGGAATGGACATTGTGAAGTCCAGCATAAATGGAAATGAAATTGTAGAAGAAAAGTGCAAGATTTTAATGGTTTATTATGAGGATACTGTTCTGTATTGGTGTAATGTCTGTACGTATTGTCTCTTCATGAGTCATCTATACAGTAGTCACTTACCAATGTAATTTGAAGAATCATCTACTGCATTTACCCCCTTTCCCCTACCCCTTTAGAACGGGGGTCAGAAGTCTGTTCTGGGAAGTGCTCACTCTCGAACATTATATCTCCGGCTCGGAAGGATTCGGACAATTTGTATCTGGGATAAGGAGCTTCTGGAGGAGGTAACTGACCCCAGAGCAGCATTTGCTGTGTCTCGAAGTCAGCGTTAGGCTGCGCAGGTTCCCTTTTTTTTAAGGGTTTGGAATTCCTCATCCAGGAAGTGTCAAACCTAGGACAAGGAGAGCCGGTCCTGAACTTGGTTAGCCTTTTTTTAATCCTTTTGAGCTGGGGTCAGGAGGCTTCTTCCAAGAGGTAAATGGCTTTTGGACCAGCATGCTTGTTTGTCCAGTGGTTCCAGGAGTCAGGATCCTCTTGGGGGAGAACCCTGGCCCTCGGACCTGGCATCAGCCAGGTTCAGGGACTCCCCATTTTTTTTTCTTATCGTTGCCCTCCTCCTTTATCAACTGGAATGGACATTGTGAAGTCCAGCATAAATGGAAATGAAATTGTAGAAGAAAAGTGCAAGATTTTAATGGTTTATTATGAGAATACTGTACTGTATTGGTGTAATGTCTCTATGTATTGTCTCTTTTCATGAGTCATCTATACAATAGTCACTTACCAATGTAATTTGAAGAATCATCAACTGCATTTGCCCCCTTTCCCCTACCCCTTTAGAACGGGGGTCAGAAGTCTGTTCTGGGAAATGCCTTACTCTTGGAGCATTATAACTCTGGGTTTATGGCTCGGACATTTCTGTATCTGGGATAAGGAGCTTCCTGGAGGAGGAGACTGGCCCTAGGAGCAGCAATTGATCTAGGTGTCAGTGTTTGGCTGGTTAGGTTCCCTTTTTTTTTTTTTTAAGGATCTTCAGGCGTGCCTCTTCAAGGATAAACTGAATCCTAGGACAAGGAGAGCTGGTGCTGATGCAGATTGGTACCATTCTTTATATCCTTTTGAACTGGGGTCAGGGGGCTTCTTCCTAGAGGTGATTGGCTTTTGGACCAGCATGCTTGTTTGTCCAGTGGTTCCAGGAGTGAGGATCCTCTTAGGGGAGAACCTTGGCCCTCGGACCTGGCATCAGCCAGGTTCAGGGACTCCCCTTTTTTCTCAATTTAGGCTTAGTCTAAGGTGTCCTCTCAGTTCATAGTGGCTGGGGCACTGACAATAGTTTACCTCACCTTATGAATCTGTGAAGGGCACCTAAGACTTCTTTCACAGGAGCTGTTTTATCTCCTGTCTTAGAAATCCATTGATATCTAAGATCAGAGATAAAAACACACTAGTGTGAAAGAAGTCTTAGGTGTCCTTCACAGATTCATAAGGTGTCCTTCACAGATTCATAAGGTGGGATGAACTGTTTTCAGTATCCCAGTCACTAGGTACCTAAGGAGGTCATCTTAAGGCCAAGCCTAATTCACCAGAAAAGGGACTATGTCCCTCAGCCTTCTGGGTGGGGATTGACCCCC